>NW_009207479.1:53577-53799 GCF_000690835.1 Fulmarus glacialis
GTCTTGCTTGCCTCACTGTATGTTAGAGCCTAGTGCTCGTTAGTGGCTGCCTTTGGTTTCGCTGCTCGCTGCGCTGCTGTTCTGCTGATCACCGTACTCTGCTGTGCCTGGGAACGTTCTGATAACAGCAATGGGGATGCGCCTGGGCTGGCAGTCGGCCAGGGCATCGCTGCTGGTTCTGTACCGCTGTACCGGACAGGCTGGAACTCCAGTGTGAACTCG
>NW_009207480.1:0-74466 GCF_000690835.1 Fulmarus glacialis
AATATATATTATTATAGTAATTATAGTAATTACGTTATTAATCATGTAAATACAAATTTTCTTGTCTGGAAATCTAGTGGAGGACAGGATCCTGAAGGGCCCTATTTGCTTGAAGTTCAGATGTTATTCTGAGGACGCATGAGGAACTTCGAGAAGAAATAACAAGTTATACCTGTTTCTTTGATTTGAGAAGCTACTAGTTACAAGCTCAGGAATCTTACAGCTCTTATTATAGGATCTGCCTTCTTGCTTTGGATTTGTGGGTGACAGAAGCAGATGAAGTATTTCAGGAAGTAGTCAAGAATGGAGAAGGGAGCCTGCTTGAGCTCAGTGCCAACTGATCATGTTTTGTCTATCTTTCTAGTTGATGGGGACCACCATTAACTGAAGGGACCACCCGTACCTTCAGAGGCTTGAGGCTTGCAGGGCTCCTGGGGAGTACGTTTAACTGTACATCAAGCGTACCACTTCCACACCAGGCACTGGATCAGTGGTCCTGCTCTGCTTGAGAATTTGCAGTCTTATGGAGGGAAAGGCTGGCGGGGGAAGAAAGATCCTTACGTTATGCTGGCACATACTGTTGGCTTCAGTCTGGCGGGTGATTTCCAGAGTGGTGGGTTCTGCTAGTGTATTTTCAGTAACCCTTCAGCCCATATGTCTTCATCAGGGTAGTAAAAGTGGGAGCACAAGTGCTTTGATCAAATGATAATTTGGGCAGAGATGTGTGGCACCAAGAGGGGTGAGAGAGTTCCTCCAAACCATGTTGCCACCATAGGCAAAACACCACGTACTGCTGCTCTCCTGTTCCTCCAGACCGTGCCAGACGGCTTCAGATCCTGTGTCAAGTTTTAAGAGAAAGTTTTCTGAGGTCTGGCCAGCATGCAGAACACACAATGTCTTGAGGCTGAAATTTACTTTCCCATTAATTTGATTTTACAGTCTATCACTTTCCTGGCCTATGATGAGATTTTTCTCCACGTGGGATTTCTCATGAAGGCTCTTAATTATTATGTGCAATTTGGGGAGTTCCCTTTGCATTACCTTCAGCTGATATTCTGTCAGCGTACTGATGTTGTAGTTTATATTGTGTTATAATTGCTGTTTATGATATGCGCTGTGCTAGAGGTTACTACTAGAAATTGAGAGTAAATGGCAAAGCACAATGTAAGCGTAACGTAAGAAATAAATGTGTACTGAGACATTTCCTTTGCATTAGCATGAAATGTCTCTCAGTTAAATATGCAAAAATATGCAGAGAGAACATTTGTAATTATGCCATGCAAGGCTGAAGGAGTTAATATGGAGCACTTGTATTGAAATGATTCATGGCAAATAAGAGCAGACTTAGACGAGTGTGGCTTTGTGAAGGAGACCTTTTAAAATCTAGGTGGGATTTTTCAAAGCTGTGTATACAACCAAAGAGAAATTAAGAAGATTTTTTCCAAAATAATTTTCAGATAGGTGACTGAGTAGAGCTTTGCTCTGTAATGACTAGATGTTATGTTTCCAAAGCACGTATGTACTGATGCTTGGGTTAGCTTCTGACTTGGTAATGGGTTGGGCAGAGTCATAATAAGAAAAATCTGTGCTATAATGATGATTTTTTTTTTTTGTGGAAAAATAGAAAAATTTACTCAAAACAGCCTGAAGACTGATGGCTGCCTTGATCTTTGTTGTCTCTCTGAGGTATATGCATGACATCTTTCTGAGCACTGCATGGGATCGTGAGGTTTTTTCTTTCTAAGGGAGTAGTGCTTGGAGCAGCAGGCAGTTGAGTGGGTTGCTACCCTGAAAAGGGGTTACACTGCAGAGCCATGCATGCTACTGCTGCAGCTGTGCTGCAGCTTTCACTGCTTCTGGAGCTTGTAGCTACAGCTGCGTTGTAGAAATATTCAGCAAAAATGTAAAAGTTAGGCAGAATCCTGATAAAGCCAGGCAAACATCTTGGGAAAATGGTTGTCTTCTATCACTCCGGAATTACAGCAGTTGGTATCCTGCCTGCCCCTTCAGTGTCCCCTCTCTTGCTTGATACAGAAGGTGGTGAGGTGGGGTGGTGAGCTTCAGCTTGTCTGAGCTGAAAAGATAACC
Source organism: Fulmarus glacialis (assembly GCF_000690835.1). Lineage (NCBI taxonomy): Eukaryota > Metazoa > Chordata > Aves > Procellariiformes > Procellariidae > Fulmarus > Fulmarus glacialis. The sequence continues at coordinate 2,089 of NW_009207480.1, forward strand.
TGATGAAAAAAGTAACCCAGTACTTCCCTGAAGAAAAGCAAATTAAAGGTGTTACTTTAGCCCCTGATTAACATGGACCTCTGGAATAACTGGGTGAAATTCCGTACTGAGCCCTGGAGTTTGCCCACTACTGTCATTTTCCCCATCCAGAAAATGGATTTCACCTGATTTTGTTTCTAATGATTGCATATCCCCCAAGACATCTTATTTCCAATGGTTAATTACTCTCTGCCTTGGGAATCTGCACATTTTATTGTTGATCTTCAGTTTCTGGCTGCTGGATCTTTTCAAAACTTTATTAAATGAAAAACTGTGCTATTTAATGTCGCCTTCTTCTATAAACATGATTTGCTCGAAGTTGCTTGCATGTTGGACTGTAATAAGTGGGTTTTTTTCTTAAGCAAACGGTTTACTGTTGAAGTGTTCATCTGTGTGTTCAGAGAGATGTGTAAGTGTCTATCGTTTGTAGTGTTAAAATTCCAGAATATAGTGTTGCAAAGCTGGAAGTCTTCAAATATTGTAAATTGAGGTTATAGGAATGACTGAGCAAAATCAGTAATAAATCTTGGTTGGTTTTTTTTCTGTTAACTTATTAAATGTTTTAAATATAATGCTAAGTAGCTCACCACCTAAAAGCACAGTCCTAGAACAATCAACCTGATTATTTGGTTTTAAGTAAATAATTAATTTTGCTGCTTTTACCTTTCTATGAGAGGGTTAGAGGGAAGGATGGATGATCGTGTTATTGAGTGGACTAGTTAAAAAACTTGGGCTGTTTACAGTGTAACTAATATTAATGCCAAATAACTCTGGGAATGAATTTGTTTGTGTGAATAGAGAGCTATAGTAGTTGCATGCTATATTAAACATGAAAACAGTGTTTAAATACAGGTGGAGTAGGAATTTCTGAACCAGCAAGTGCAGCAAAACTTGAATTAAGCTTCTTATTCAATTAATTGTATGTTGGTAAGCATATACTAACCTGTGAGCTGGAGCTATGTGGTCTGCTGCGTCTCCGCCCCGTGAAAATAAAAGCAACGTGTACCTTAGCAAACTCGGCCCATATCTGCTTTAAGCCCTACTTTTGCTAGCAAGGGGGAGGGGGATGTTTTAAAGAAAGACGAAGCCCCAAGGGGAACAGCAGTTGACCTGTGATGGGCAGCAGAGGCTTGAGGCAGCACGCTGCAGTTGACAGCAGATGTGGTGGCTGGAGTCAGTATTTGGTTCCCAAAGAGGTGAGGTGAGGCAAAAGCTGCTTGGTGCATTGCCTATAGGTATGCTTTGGCAGTGAAGTAGACCCAGCAGCCGAAGTCCTAATTCTGGAGCAATAACCTTTTATTCAGTTTTTCTGTTTTTCTGTAGTATTTATTTTAGTATAGGGAACAGGTGCTCTGTTCCTGATTGCTTTTTTTTTTTTTAAAAATTGATCTTATCTTGAAATGTGTTTCTGAACCTGGGACCAACCTTGGCTAATTCTTGAAAAGTTTGCAGAGCAGTATGTATAAAATCAATTTAGGAGGAGGAAACCATTGCCGGCAGTTGTGTGAAACTGTTCATGCAGATGATGCTGACGTGCAATGCAAACATGCCCTCCTGTATTTATACTCTTAACTTCATGATGCTGACATGCTTAAGCAGTGATTCTCACAAGATGCACTATGCCGTCTCAAGTGTCCCCCTTCACACTAGCTTTTTGTGACACAGAGTCTATTTTTCAGCGCAATTTACCTTGACGTTTACTCGAGTAGGGTTTTCTGTTGAAAAGGGTATTTTAGCTATCTTACGGTAAGGTTTACAAAAGAATTGCGTTTAATTGCTCACACTGAAGTGCTTACCCCTCCCCACTTGCACACTCTCTGCCCATGAAACGTGTTAATCCCCTCCTGCCCTCCCCCCATTGAAGAAGCCCGATACATTTCCTTTTGCATTAGTTAGGCCTTCTGGGAAATACATGCAGAAATAAAAGGCTTTTCTATAGCCCTTTCTCCCTCAGGAATGCATAGAAACCAGCTCCTTGGATCTGGTCCACAAACTTGAAACTTGATGGGGGGGGGGGGGGGGGGGGGTGGCGCAGAATCTATAATCCTGTGCACATGTTACTGAGAGAGTCCTAATTACAAATTGAGGTAGAGGTATAGGATCTCATAAGGTACTTTAAAAAAAAAAAAAAAAAAAAATCAGGTTCCTTATTTGCAATCTGTATGTTATGCCAAGGTTTGTCTCCAAAGCAGGTATTTAAAACGCTCTTAGCTTTGTGACCTTTGTTTGTCCTTCATCTTTGTTAGCAGTGCGTACCCAGACAGTCTACACACAAGAGGCTTATTTTGTTTACCAAGATTACTCAAGTACGGTGACGGTTTCTCAACTAGTACCAGTAGTATTCAGACGTTCTACCTTAACTATAGCAAGAAGTGTGCCCTTTGCCTTGGGATAACTCTTTGTGCATACTAGTTACATATGCATGAAAACCCATGAGAAAAGGTACTGCAGGTTTTTAAAGTGATATTACTACGCTGATAATTGATATCGGTACTGGCTGAGCCTGGTGTAGTCTTTACCCCTCTGTGCATTGGGACATGTAGGAATGCCTGCAGCTTGGGGTGGGCTGATCATCATGTTACGAAGGACCCTGAGCTTTGAGCTACCTGTGCGTCTCAGTGGCTCTTGGGGCACATAGGTGCTGCGCCTTCCTCAGAAAGACCTTGTGAGGAGCTAACCTGGGTTTGGCCGTGGTGGCATGGTGGTGCTGCCAGGGTAGGGAGAATACACAGTGGTGCGATGGCTTGGGCACACGGCCTGTCGATGTCGTTGGGCATGTGCCGGTGTCCATGCTCTCCTGCTCCTGCCTATGACAGATGTCTGTGTGGCTTGAGGCGTGTGAAGCGTGAACGCAAGCCCTTATTGGCAGGACAGCGTGGTTGTTCGCAACGTATGCTTGCCTGTGGGTTCATCTTTACCACGGGCAAAAACAGAGTTGCCTTTTTCTCCACCATGATTATATGTATTGTTTGAATGTAGCTTGAAAATTGCACAATAAAGCTGTTTTATTGTGAATACATATGCAAATATCCAATGTCGCTGCTTGCTCCTTAGACTAACTCGAGAGCAGCAGTGGTGGTGTTTTACATGGTTCAGGTGGCCATTGCATTAACGGAGGCTTGTGCTTCTCAATCTGGTGCACTGCTGCCCTTACATATGCCAGAAAAGCCAGCCTAAACTTTTTCTGCCAATTCCCCCTCCCTCTCCTTGCTCCCATGTAGCCTCTTCAGAAGTGGTGGTGCAGCTGCTTGGAGGCCCGGTGCTGCACCACATCAGTGCTGCTGGTACAGCCCCACCAGCGACGGAGCAGTGCCACTGCGGGGGCAGGAGCTGCTTCAGCTGGTTTTGCCAGCAAGAGGAGTGTCGGTGAAACCGCAGTGCGATCCGTGCTGTGGTGAGCTGGAGCATGAAAATGGGCATCAACAAATTAGGGGTGAATCTGGCTTGACTGAAATGACAGTTTCTTTCAGCTGATAAAAATATTTTATAAATACTGGCTTTCTTTCAGTTGTTATCTAGTGTGGAATTGTAGGTCATGTTCCTTGGCAGCCACCAAAGGAGAAAATTATTTTAATTCCACGCCTCTCCCTGAAGTGAGAGATTATGATCTCTGCGATAACAGGTTGTCAGGTTATCTCTTCTTTGCCCCCAAGTTTTAGGATGGAATTGCAGAGGATGGGGTGTAGGAGAACTGTTGCACAATGTCCTCCTCTTTCTGATGACGACGTCTTCGCCTCGCAGCTCGGTGATTTCTGCTCCTTGGCTTCTGTTATGGCTTGGTTTAATAACAGCATCCGGCACCCTAACATCTCCTGCTGACAGTTTCTTAGAGCGGGCTGCATATTTTGTTTCCTCTCTGATTTTAATTTCAGGTTAGCAATTGATCTTGTTCGGTCAGCCACAGGTTTTCGACCTCTTGTTTGCTCTCAGTAGATGGCATTTTGTTCTGCAGGCTGTCTTGGTTTAAAAGCGGACCTTCATCGTAGGGCAGGGCTCTCCATAAGGTGAGCAAAGATGGTGTAATCTGGTCCGTAGGCTTTTGGGTATGCTTTCCAACACTTACCAGTTCGCTGTGATGAATTGCTTTGCTACCGATGAATTGGGGGACGTTTTCTGTGTTTGTGTTATTGTCGGTGGGTGGTGCTTTTTCACAGCTCACATTCTGCTGCTTAAGTAGTTTCCCCAAGATTTAATATGCTGCTTTCAACCTATATTTTTTAATTATGTTAAGCAAGATGCTGATTTCAATAGGGAATAGTCATTCAGTAGTGACTTTGCAGGCAGTAGGCAGTGGTTTGCTACAAAACTGTCTTGCTTTAGCTCACCCTTATGTGACTGTTGCCATGAAGTTTGTTGGTCCAGTTGACTTAACGCCGGACTACTTATTAGGTAAGAAGACTGAAAGCAGAAGTGTTTGTTTTAATTTGAAAACTTAGCTTTCTGTGGATTGATGATACTTTTCATAGAATCACATAGTACATAAATACAGCAATGGTTAGTCTTATTTGGGAGCGTTGTTTGCTTTTGAATGGTGGGAAAATTCGAAGAAAAAATGTGTTAGAAATCACTGCTGTTTAATGATGGGGATCTTAATTTACTCTTTGACTTGAGGTTTTTGTTTTTAGGTATACAGAAACCTTTCTGTATCAAAACTTACATCATATAGACAGAATGGTGTACAGCTTCTTTTCTTTAGTCATCTTCCTGAAGGAAGGGATGCTATAGGCATGGTGAGTCTTGAATGTGTTTGTTAAAGAGTGCCTGGAGAATAAAATGTACTTAATCAAGCTGAGCATGTTTATCTAGCACTTTAAACTCCTCATTTGCCGGGTTTGTATTCTTTAGACTGGTTTTATTTCAAATAATACGTTTATCTGTGGAATAGGGTTTGGGACTGGGGAATGTACCTCCCCCTTTTACATGCGGTACAGCGTTGTTTTGTGTTCATGGGTCAGAAGAGTGTGTAGATCAGCTGGGTTTCTTCAGCTGGGTTTTTTTAGTTTGGGGGGTTTTTTTTAAGTTCTAGATAAAAGAAGAAGCGTTTGTCAGTCAGGCTCTAGGTGAAAAACTTAGGCAAGAGTTTGAAGGTATAAAATGTAAACTGGTAAACGCTGTCTTTGTGTGCCTTAGGAAAAGAGGGTTGACCCTTAATGTGAAACAAACTGATCAGTTAATGTATTTAGCATGGATAAGATGCCTTTTAATGGTCCGATAAATCAGTTGCGTGGTTTAACATTGAACAAAGCCCTTTTTTAAAATAACAAAACTGTATGATATTGTGCCTCAAATTGTTAATTGTAGATGATGGCTGTAAACCTCCTTCCTTCTTAGCAAGGTATTTTAATGTCTGTCGTGTAGAAAAAAAATTGCAGCAGTGTTGGTCAGCAGCTGATGGCCCGGTGTGGCCAGAGTCCTCTGGGGCAACCAGAAGCTGCTCGGGGATGTGAGATGTGGTGAGGATCTGGGGAAGCTTTGACCCAAACTCTTCACGGAACAGAAACACAGCAGGGCATCCATTAAGGAGGGAGTAACTACTGCTGCGATGGCAGGCTCTTCAAGTTTGTATCATCTGAGGATCTTTTTTGAAGAGCATGGATTTAATTTTCCTTCTTAATTAGGTGTAGAGTTAACTTATCCTTCTTACGTTTGACAGTGACTCTTCTTTTTAATATCTTGATGCTAATTTTTTGTTTCCCCTTGTAAGTACGTAGTGTCTGACGTAGCAACATCAGCCTGGTGGCAGTAGGGCTGGCCTCTGGCCTTTTTGCCCTTCTCGCAGGCATGGAGGGATGGGGAGAAACGGCCACCGGCCCTTCCCTGCTTGTGGGCGGCGTGACAGGAGAGCCATGCCCCTTCGGAGCCGTCTCCCTAAGACGCCGGCCTTTGTGAAGCGCCGGTGGAGCTGAACGGGGCCGGGAGGAACCTGCTCTGACTGACGGGCAGGAAGCACGTTGTTTTTCTTCCCCCTCGGTTAATGATTGAGAGAGGTGCAATGCTGCCACGGCTCCTTTTAGCACCACTACAGAAATGGCCTTCATTTCTGGTAATAAATGCCTCTTACCAAGTTTTTACACGTCATGGTGTTTTCTGTCGTGAGCAGCGGCTCAAGGAGCTTCCTGCCCCGCCGCGTCCCCGCGCACCTACCCGCTCTCTGCCAGGGCGAGCCGGCCTGAGCGTCTGGGAGGCGTGAACTCCATCTTTTGCCCTCCTGTGGTTTTTGGGGGAATGGTGTTGTGTGGTGCGGTTTGGCTTGCCTGGCGAACAGCTGAAATGGTGGTCTGTGAGCATATGGATCCAGTCTGGCCTTTGATCCAGCGCAGGGGAGGGAGAGCAAACCAAACCTTCTGGTGCAGGGCTTGCTCCCGCCGGTCTGGGCAGGTGGGACCGTCTCCCTCGCAACAGCTCCAGTGGCCTGTGTCCCCTTCTCATGTCGGTGAAGAGCTGTGAATCGCCTCTTTGTGTCTGTAGAAATCAGATTCATCAAAAAGCAGGTTAACGAGTAGGATGCCTTCTTGGAGGATTCGTGTTTGGTACCAGGTAAAGACAGGGCCTGTCGTGAGAGTTGGGCTCTGTCGCTTTTGGGTAACGGTACCATTAATAAGGTTTTCTTCTGTGTAGTCTGGGAGTGTTCTTTGTCCAAACTGATGTTCTGAATGCTAACTTGTGCCATCTGGGCCATCAGGTTTCTGTGGTTTGCTGGGCTCACTTACAACACAGTATTGTATCGGATTTTTTTTCTGCTTTTCCCATTTTGGCGTTGCTGAGCTCTTTGCTGAAATTCTTTGGGTTCTGTAGTCTATTTTTAAGTACGTATTTTTACCTGCATTGTTGAGGAACTTTCTAGAGCAGTCATGTTAGCCACTACCTTAAATCCCCATGGCGTCTTCTTTCCTGATGCACTGGAGTACTGAACCGAGATGACATCAGTTACTTCTTAAATAAGTCAAATTCTAAACAAAAATGGTCCTCTAAACCAGAAAACACAACGCCCTTTCTCTTCGCTTGTTGTCTCCACTCTGTTTTCGTCCCTGCAGTGAACAAGACGTTCATGTCTGGGAGGACAGAGGCGGGACGCAGCGGTGGCCGGGCTGGCTGCGGGAGAGGGGGCGGCGAGGCTGTGTCGGGGGGCAGGTGCAGTGTCGGGCACCGTGGCGTGGGGGGACTCCAGCCCCACCCGAGCAGCCCTCCCCTCAGCTTCCCGCCTGTTCATACCCGCCTTGAAATTTTAATTTACTCTTGTCCATCTAACATTCTGAAGCTCAGCTGAGAGGAGGGCGCTGGGATTCTCGCTGCCTGAAGGAGGTAAGTGCAGATGGTAATTAATCTGAGTGATTTCTGCCCAGTGATGAGGGCAAGAGGTTTGCTGTCTTGTAATGGATGAAAGGGGAAAAAGGAAATGAGTCAGCAGGTTTAATTTTGTTTTTCATAATCCTATTTGCTTCCCTTCCTCTTGGAAACATTTATGTATGTTTTAGCTGATGGGAATAAGAGAATGAAGGGGTTTTTTGTCTGTCTTTTAGCAACATGAGAATTGGACTCAGGTTGAAGAGAAATATGTGTATTCATGGTATGGTCAAAGTTGCATCACGAGAAGAATCTGTTGTACCTGTCTCAGTAGCTTATCCCATGTTCTTACTTAGGCAGAAGGATTTCTATTTCTTGGCTTGGCTTCTTTACCCACATGAAATGGTGTACCTAGAGTCAAAAAAAGAATGCAGAAGTGCTCTAAAGCTTACTTTTTGCTTCCCCACCCTAGGAGTGTTCTTTCTGTGCTGATCTAGCTGAAGTTGCATCATTTGATGAAGGATCTTGGTGTACGGAAATAATAGCTGATTTGAAAAAAAAACCAAACATAACCCAAAACAAACAAACAAAAAAACCCCAAGAGATGGCCTTACCTATGCCCCTTGTGTTGTAAAACAAGAGTATCTGTGTCTTACAGATTCTAGAGAATAAATGCTTGCTGGAGGCTTCTTCCTTTCAGTAACTCTACAGCTACCTAAATTGGCTTGACATCAGAGGATCCCAGTGCTGACAGCCCCCGGAGGCTTCTGGTCTGAGTCACAACTTTTGGCTCTGAACCTGGTTCCTTTGGGAAGATGAGGTTTTGGACAGCCATTGTCTGAACGTCTCAAAAAACACATTTAAAAGCCACTGCCAAGGACACATTTGGAAGTTTGGGTTTTTTTGTAGTGTCTTAGCCATTGTGAACTGGCTCTATGATTCTTTTTAATCCGTGGTGCTTGTAATGCATATCAGTTTAGCTAAACTCACAAAAAAACCTTTGTTTAGTCTCCTTCCATTATCTTGTTTGCCTGTGGACAAGCACAGGATATTACCTGACTCCTGGAGGGTTGATAAGTGCTAGAAAATATGCTTATAGTGGGACAAATTCAAGAAGCACTACCTGTGTAACTTACTGAAGAAAATGTAATGGGCATGAATTGATAAATACAAATGATGGGAAGGAAAAATTTAGTTGACTCCTCAGGGTGAGGTATGTAGGACCTGGAAACTGAAGGCAGGCATTTCAGACCAGTAGCAAAGCACGCTTACATAACAGAAAATGGGTGATGGAGTCTACCTCTGCAAGAGGCTGTATGTTGGGGACTGTCTGCTTCTCTAAGAGCAGATTTTCAGTTCAGCTGACTCTTGGGGGGGTTTAGCAGTCTCTGTCACTCAGGAGGGCAAACCGATTTTCAGTGACAGCTTTTGGCTTTGAAGCTGCATGTTTTTTCTGTCTATATTTTCCTTCGTGTACATGCTTAACATGTATTAATTGTTCTTTGTGGTTTTGTTTCATTGCTTATAGGTTTCTCCCCCTCTAATTCATAGCTGTTGTTTCCTGCCTCTGTGTTTCAGCTTCATACATCATTTCATCTGTACCCTTTAAAAGCAGAGACATTTGAAAGTAAGAGAAATGCTAGTACTTGAGAGAATTACAGCTTACATCTACTCTTCTAATTTCTTCTGGTTTATTTTGAAGATAGTGTTAAGGTACGCCTTCATAAAATTAGGGTCATAAAAAGTAATGAATTTTAAGCCATTGTTTAAAGTCTTCATCTGCCATTTTTGTGAGATTATCACTTACAGGCACTTGACATCAGCCAACCCAGATCCATATTGCTAATTGAAAAACATTTTCTCCCTACATGAATTCCTAAATCGTGGGATCATTACATAACCTGACACTAACAGGCTGTGATAGAATAAATCACTACCATTAGAGGCCCTTTACTTGTCTTACCCTGTTACTTCGTTTTGTTCAGGGTTTTCTTTCTTTGCTCTTTTCTGAAGCTTTGGACATTCTTTCATCTGTTTTGCTCTTCTCAGGAAGATTGGGATGAAAGTTTTTTTGCCGTTAGTGCGGTTGCTAAAACATCACAGTTTAGAAACAACGTTGATAGGAATACGAATTGATTTTTGTTTTTAAATGTGTTGCACAAATTCATGGAACACCACCACAAGTTCAAAATCCCCCTTACGTTCCTTTATGCAAGGAACCTTCTCCTTACCTTCTTCTTCTGGTAAGTGTTTTGCAACTTCTTGTTAAGTCTGTTTTTTATTGAAGAATAACTCTGTCGTATCACAAACGTTCCGGAAGAAGTGGATATAATTTCTTACGACATTTGTCTCATATTCAAATGTCAAAATCTTGTATTTCATTCATATGTTCGAAAACTTGCAAAAGAGCACTAAATGTGACAACTTGGGAGGAAGGAAGGAGAGTTAAACTGTCCTTCCTTGGGAGGCATTTTGTGCTATCTTCTCTAGCTAATGATAGTGGGTAAGTGGTATGATGTTGAACTTAAAAAACTGACAGCGCTTATGAAAGGGTGTTGTTCAGTGAAAAATTGTAACAGAAAGCTGTTAGTGTTTTTTTTTTTTTACTAAGAGTTTTCACCTCTTCTTTCAGTGCAAGATCTTTTTTGCTGTTGTGTTTGTTGTTGAGAAGCAGTGCTACCTGCAGAAGTTCAAGTCCTTGTTGACTGTACAACTGTCACCTTTTGTTCTGCAGTTGAATATGTAAAGGAAGGACTAACAATGGTTTCATTATGTGATGGCTCCTGAATGCACTGTTGCCTGATGGGCAAAGAAGCGTCAGCTTTAATTAATGGACAGTCTGTTAGTACAGTTTGTTTGTTTGAACTGTGCTAGCAGGTCCATTGCTCAGGGTTACACTAACCTACAGGAATATTTAGTCTTCTGCTTTGGAAACCTTTCAGACTGGTGTATGAATTGCAACATCAGAAATCCACTGATAGGCAGAAAAGCTAAACTCATGCCAGTAGCCGTGAATTATGATTTTATTTGCTCTGAAGCTCCGCTTTTGAGTGACAGGCTTAGCATCCAGCTCTTCTGACAAGGAAGTAAATGGGTACCGTCCACCCTTAGGTAGGGTTTTAATGACAGATCTCCTGATTCTTCTTCTCAGGATGGTAGTAACCACCTAAATCAATTTAGTAGCTGTAAAGCTTTCTCTTTCGGACCCCCTGATAGTGTACATTTATAGTGAGGTAAACATACCTTTTAAAACAAAGTATCACATATCCATTACTGAGGGGTGCATAGCATGAAAAGCAAAGGTTAATGAAATGCCCATGTATGAAGGTCTTGGTTGTATGTTAACTTTTTCTTTGGCAGCTCTAAGCTTTCCTGACTATAGCTTTGGTAGAAAGCAATGTTTTCTGTGTGCTGCAGCTGTCATGGCTATACCATGTGTCTTGGTCAGCCTGTCACTGTTCATTGATCTGGAGAGGGCAGCCATTAATTGCTCATTTCACTACCTGTTTCTCTAGCAGTTTTGCATTTAGGATCTTTTGATGAGAATACCAGTCTAACTTTGATAGAGTGAGATGGAAGTATTTGATTAAACATCAGCTGATTTCAAATTAGTTTATTTAAAGTTGTTTCTTCAAAGAACTGTGTCTTTCAGATTGATTTTTGTTCTTGCACTCTGCTTGCTGCGTGGAGTTGCATCAAGCTGAGGGCTGTGAGACTTGTGTAACTGTAATGCAGATAGTTTGCCGCACCAATTGCCTTTGTTTTGTAAGTGATCCTTTATGGTACATTCTCAGTCTTCAATGTGGCAAGTAAAGTTTAAACATGCAAGCAGTGCTTGTTCATACTTTTTTGTGATATCCAAGTAGTGAAACCAACTTGTGGTAGAAATTGTACTTGCTAAACTTGTGGTTCAGGGGTTTATCTGCTCTATCTCACAGCACTCAAACGGCTTTTGGCGTTTTGAAGTCAGTGAAGTTGGAAGTCAAGCTTCAGCACAGGTGACTTGTCCCTCTCTCTTCCTCCTCAGTGGTCCTTTTAGGGTCTAGCTGCTGTCTGTTTTGAAAGCATTATGTCCCTGCTACAGGCTGCTAGCTTTCATCAGCATGGGAGCTGAAGAGGGCTGTAGGAGAGCTGCCATTCAGTGGTTTTGTAATCCTCTGCGAGCAGCTCACGTCAAGGCTGGGGTGGGAATGGAGTAACAGAGGCTGGGCATCCCCATGTGCTGCGCAGGGACAGGCTTTGGAGGCAGCTGAAGCCCGTGCTTAAAGGACTGAAACAAGGTCTGGGATGGGAAGAGAGCAAAGGCGGCGTGATCTGCATTAAGTCCTGCTCTGAACTCCACATCTTCCGCTTTTTAGTACATCCGTGTTACAGGCTTTGAGGTGTTGTTGATGCTGTTGTAAATCAGAAGACTTTAGCTGTGTGTGGCAAGTGCGTTTCAGTGATGCTCAGGTTGGTGTTTTTGAAGTGCACTCCTGCCTGTGTGTCACAGAAGCGCAGCTCGTGCATTTGCACTCATGTTTATTCAGTCCTCTGGCATCAGCGCGGGGCTTTCAGAGCCTGCGTGGTCCAGCCTTTCTGTATGCTTCTCACCTTCACTGGAGCTCAAACACAAGTTTACACAGAGTTCAAATAGGTTGGTGTTTGGCAGCGCTTTCTCACTTGGTTAGCAAGAGCGCCCTAGGAGCTGATTAACCCTGTGTGTGCTGTGAACCAAAGAGGCGTGTTTCAGAGTTCATGTCAAGTCTCTGGTTCAAGTGCCAGAAAGAAAATTATATACAAGAGACTCAAAAGATACCCTCATGCAAGTACAAATTAAGGAGACAGGTGGATCAGTGGAAAACCCCAACTTGTGAGGAACATATTAAAGGTGCTTTGTTCCACGGCAGCAACTGGTCTGGTAGCTTCCAATCTATTTTCTCTAGTTGGCAGAATTTCAGTCAAAACCTTAACGCTTTCCAAAACTGTAGTTCTGCACAGTGAAAGAGACAGAACATATTTTACTTGAAAAACTGCAGTTAAATGAGCTCTTACTTGTATTGCACTAGTATTAAAACTCATCTGGCTGTACAGTAAGCTACATTCTGAAACTGATCTGGCTGAAAAGTGACATGTCACAACTTCTGTTTCTCCCCATAAAAGGAAATAGCTTAGTTTTTCAGCTGGATAAGTTTCTTGAACGAACACAAACTTTAAATTTAGTATTTTAATTTACTTCTAAGAACAAGGGGAAAAAAACCTGTGCACATGTAGCTTTCTGCATCTCTCGTACTACCATATAAGTTACGGATTTTCTGCTGGTGAAGTGTCATTGCAGGCGCTATCAGCCTGGTGGCTCTATAAAGTCTCCTGTGAATTTTTCCGCTTGTGTACCTGGTCCTGTTCTTCTGGTCCCTTGGGTGATGACAGTCTGTCCTTGGTTATGGAGGTGGAGAGGAGATTGTGTCTGCTGCTGGCAAGTCTCTGCATCTCCATTAATGCTCTGCTAATATTTGTTCAAATTCTCTTCCCTTTCCTGTCCGACACACTTCAAACAAGTGAGCTTTGGGGCTTTTCCGACTGAGCAAACTTCAGCCGGTTGGTAGTTTACAACCTCTTTAATCCTTGATAAATAACACTGATCAGACACCAGACAAGGGGGAGAAAAAATTTGCATATGCAGATGTGATTCTAATACTAGCCTGGAAAAAAACGTTTTTGCTTAACTTGTTTTTATGTATCCCAGAAGGATATTCTCCAGAACATGTCAGGTCTGAGAAGTGCTAAAACAAGTAGCAGTATGGGTTCCTGCCTTAATCCTGTTAGCTAGGATCTGTGGTTAAAAAGGAGGTGTGTTTGGGGGAGCACTGTTTCTCTTTTTGCTGTATTGGTAGAGAAAGCCAGCTTTCTCCCCATGTAGCCTAGGCTGGTACAGTATGTGGTGGGGGATGATGCTGGGAATTTCCCTTGCATGTGAGAAGAGGAAAAGGAGCTGGATGAAGGTGCTGTTTGGGCAGTAACTTGCGAAGTAGCCACTGACTACCAAGCACAGACTCTCAGATTTTGATGGGAAGATCTTTTGCTTCCCTTTTGCACAGTGGTGAGATATGTGCTTTCCGCTCCTGTTTTCTGGCCTGAAACCAGGACTATTACATGGAAGTGGAGGGCACAGCGTGCTGGATTCATTCACAGTGCTGGTGTCCAGATGATTTGCAGCAAGGCCCCATCCTGCCATCTGTCTGCCAGATGCGCCATACCGCACAGAGGGTGAGGCTGAGGTGGGTCAGTTAGTAAAGCTTTTGCCATTAGGGCACAATTTCTCAGGCCAGTGCAGAGGAGGAGGGGTGTGTGTTTGTGTGTTTTAAATCAGTGAGTGTAGGAAACACCCTACTTAGACCATTTCCTTCTGAATTACAGGGTGGTTTTGCTGCTTAGAACAGGAGATGCGGTGTGTCTTCAACACTTGTGGCACCCTCTTGGTGCTTTCTGCTTTGATTTTCATGAACCTCGTGCTTCAGTCACTTAACGCGTGCAGAATGAGGGAATGGCACCGTTTGCAATGGGAGAACTGGCTTCGTGCAGAAGTTGAGTTTTGGGCTTATAAAAAGTCGCTTTGGTAGCTTTGGCCTAGTTTGGGAGCTGCCTCTGTGAGCCATATATTATTTCAGATGAGTTAGCTATGCCTGTGACAGTAGCAGCACGCTTGCTTTTGGAGAATCCCAGCACTGGGAAAAAAATTATGTCTTAGTCACTGCAGTACCATTCTACTTCTGCTTCTTCCTGCTATGAAATCCAAAAATGACAGCCTTGCTTTCCTTGCTCTATGAATGTGAAAAGGCCAAATTTGGAAGGCACACTTTTTTAATGAATACGAGTCAAGGACTGGTTTTTATTACAGAGAAATCTGGGAGAAAAAATGTAGATTGAGATAATTTTTTGGTTTTCTTCATGCTGCAAGAGGCTTAGCTCTGTGAAGAAGCAGCTATTTGACAAAATGTTCAGAAGTGTGACCACAGAACTGCTTGCAAGAGCAGAGCAACTGTTCACACTCAAGTTTTGGTGTGGAATTTTGCTGAATTTTTTTATAGCAGCTTTACTCTGATTTTTGCCTGTCCTGTGCTACTGTCGTAACTCTCCTGGGCACTAGATGATTACTGAAAATCTGAATGTGCAGTCTTAATATGTTAGATGTGACTCCCTCTGAGAAACTATGCCTTTTGAAAACTGCCATAAAAAATGTTTGGAAGAGGGATTCTTATCCCTTTCTTGTCCCCTGCCTCCCAGAAAGTCTTGATGTGGAAACAATGAAACCCAAAACATGTATGTTGTATATTCAGGCTCTTGCTCTTGGTTGGTATCTGAAGGCTCTGCTCCCCTACAAATAAAGTTCTGTGTTTTTTATTATGCTGCTCATAGTTTTTTTTGGTGTGGTTTTGGTGATGATCTTTTGTTTGTAACTGAACACAATGATTAATTTTGTTGGAAAGTGATCTAGAAGCGCCAGGCAAAATTGAAGGCCCCGTTGTGCTTGGTACTGTGATGAATGTATTTTCTGTTCCTAGATGATTGCAGCACTATTAATTCCAGAGTCGTCTTGGAAACACAATGAAACAGGTTTTTACCTTTTTGAACTTGCATTGTGAGTAAAGGGTGTTTTTTTCATTTGGAAAAGCACACTTATGCTTACTTATACTGCCAGCTGCAGCAGAAATTAATCCTGTGCTGCAATATATCTCCTTGAAAAATCGTGTTTTAAGTCTGCTGCCAGAGGGGTGCTAACAGACGGGAAATTGGAGAAATGTACCTCTAAGTATGGAAGTGCTAAAAGTCAGTATGTTACGTATGTCTACTCTCTGTGAAAGCTGTAGCTTCACATAGGAGACCTACCTGTGCTAAGGGTTTGATCTCGCCTGGTTGTGCCTCTTCCAGTACTCTACCCCATACGCCTCTGAAGCATAAGCAACATCCTGACAGCTGAAACCGGCCGCCGCAGGTGTGTGGCAGTTAAGTTGTATGACAGCCCTTTCCTGTCATCTGTACAGCAGTTGTTTTAAATCTGTATCTCCTGGTTGGTATTTTACAGATGGGTTAGATAGAGTTTTTGGAAACTAAATGAACATAAGTTCTTCATTTCTTGGTTATGCTTATGTGAGGCTGTAGCACTGAGGTATTTTAAAATTGTGGATCATTTAGATAGCTTCCTTGATTTGACAGTTGTTTACTTTACCAAATAACATATCCAAATACTTAAAAACAAGTGTTGCAAGATTCAATTTTATATGCGCATTTGCAATTTACCATTCTATCGTCTTTCTTTAAAATACAACTATTGCCAAAAATGTTGTCAGTAATATGGTATCTGCATATGATATATGCAGATACTGAAGTATTTTAATGTACATATGGGCAAAACGTTTTCAGTAATGTTTCTTTCTGCTTCTTGCTTTGCTTTTTGCAAAGGTTGTAGCCTTGGGATGCTAGCCAGGCTTTGAACTGTAAAAGGGAGCATAAAGAACGCAGGATGTTTTTAGAATAGTCTCAACCGCGAGCAGATGGCTTCATTAAATTCTCTTTAAGAGCAAGGAGAGCAGTTGCTGCTTTTGGAAGAAAATTGGCTATAGCAACTGCTTTTACATTGCCATCCCAAGTGTGTGGCAGGTAGCAAGAATATTTGTACAACAATTTTATGTGAAGCAATTGGTCCATGTACCTTCAAGAAATAGGTGAGGAGAGTGGTGCCTCTGTTCTGTACATTGATACGTACAAATTGGAACAAAAGACTAAATATTTCATCATTAAACTTCCTGCACATGTTTTAAGTCTTGGGCAGGGGAAGCTCTGCTAGTTGCTTTGCTTT
The DNA here is from genome assembly GCF_000690835.1 of Fulmarus glacialis. NCBI lineage: Eukaryota > Metazoa > Chordata > Aves > Procellariiformes > Procellariidae > Fulmarus > Fulmarus glacialis. The sequence continues at coordinate 18,248 of NW_009207480.1, forward strand.
TTGCTACTCAGTCCCAAACATTTCATATAGTTCTGTTCTTTGCCACAAAATCTTCTGGTTTGTTTTGCTTTTTTTGCCTTCTTTTCTGGAGAACACTGAGGAAAACTACATTTATAACTAAATGTAGTTGTAAATGACTGGTGAAGGAAAGTGGTGTACAAAAGGTATTTTTATTCCTCTAGAATACAAAGGATTCTGGCAGAAGCATATCAAGAGTCTGGTTGCTCAGGGTTTCGGTGTTGTGTGGATCAAAGTTAAGCATGGACAGTGTGAGCACATTTTTGCTTTGCTTGGACCTAAGCTGTAATTATGTACTTTATGCTCGATTTCCTCCCTACCCTTCCACCCCTGAAGTTAAAAACCAAACTTCTGAGGTTTGGGTCAAGGCAAATACTCTCAAGTTATGATATCTTTTTTTGAGGCTGAATAGCCTACTACAAGCAGAAAAATGTCTGTTGGGGTTTAAATATGGGGATGGATTTAAGGACGAGAATTTGAAGCTGACTTTTGTTCTTGTAGATGAGAAGTCAGAGATGTGGAAAAATGTTGTACCTGTTAAACACTTTCAGAGTTGTGTGTTTCCTTTAATTTGTTGTTTTTAAAATTAAATTTGGAGGCAATAGTCCTAGTAGTGTCCTGCTGTAGTGGTAGATTTTATTGGTATTGATTATTGCATATTAATTCTTTTGCCTGTGAAATGCCTATTTATTACAAATTAGCTATTAGCCTGTCTTAGTAGCAAAGGATGACTGGTGGGTCTGCTGCTGATAGGTCAGAATTCTTGTGTGGAGGCTTGACTGTTGCTATAGGGTATATTCTGGGGAAGACTTGGGTTCTAACCAAGCTGTTGGCTGTTATCAGCGCCATGGTCTGTTAAGATGCCTCCAGCAGGTAATCTGGGACAGTACATTGAGATGCATTTGTTGTTTGAGATCACCGAGTGAGGGGTATGCCTTTATAATTAAAGTGGTTGTGGATCAGTTTGTTTCACCATATTGAACCAAATACTTCGGTGTAATAGTTGTGCAGAAATTTTTACATGCATGTTTACACATGTTTGCATAATAGAACAAGTCCATGTCTTTTCCCCAAGTTGCTTTTTAAGGGTAAATTTGAAATGTACATGTGTTGCAGAACCAGACATCATATTAACCACTATCGCTGCGGGAAATATTGTACTTAATTAGAATCAATACATTCCACAATGAGAAAAGAAAATGACCTTGTGTTTGTAAGGATGAATTACTGATGTGTTATTGGCCTTGTTCCAAGGTTTTCCCTGAGTTATTCTCACCCCGAATTCTTCTGTTAAGTTTTGTATGTCTGTGATACTTGCTTTTAAAATACTATCTTGTGTGTGTTCTCCAGAACCGTGTGGTACTAAGAGAAGCTGGACGGTACTATACTTTGATAGAATTATGTGAGCAGACCCATTGTAAATACAACTCCGGCCCTAGTTCTCTCATACCTGCCACTACCTGTAAGACAAACTTTTCGGACATATCCTGGTATCCCTTTATCAAACCTGAGGGTCTGTATCAAGGCTGTACTTTCCTTCACCCTGTGGTGTATCATGTATTTTCCAAGATACTCAGGATTGGCAGCGTTTTTCGTATCTCATTTCTCTGCTTGATCTCCTTGTTGCTGACAGGTGCAGTAGTACTGCATAGGGGCAAGGGGACCCTCACGGGCAGGTCTTTTACAGCCCAGATTGTATCCCGTTTTCACCTTTCCTTTGAACAAGAACTGAACATTGTATAACTACAGTTGTGGTACATCAATGAGTTTTAGCAATATGTGCTACCAAAAATAGTCTTGTTAAGCTCCAGGCCTTGCACGTCCTCTGGACAGAAACGTGGTCATGTATTTGTGTCTATCATTCTTTTTTGATGTTTTCCAAACATCTCACAACAAAGACTGCTAAGCCATTTGGACATCTGGGCTGAATCACGTTTAACCAGCTTATGTGAGCAAATGTTTCTACCCATTCACATAGTGGAATGTTAGCTGCAGAGCCTGGGACGTTCTGCCACAGAGATGAACAGCTTAACATGGTTATGATTAACTAAACTCACTCAGCTTATTCTGATTCTGGCTTTTTCCCATAAAGGCGGAAATGATTGCCACTTTGCAGTCTAGGCTTTTTTGATTTTTAGACCCATGGAAATACTGTACTTCTGTGCTTGCTCTGTTTAGCTTTTGCCAGCCATAGAACCTTTATAAGCAGAAGAAAAGGAAAGACTGTCTGCAGACATATCACAGATCAGGTGCCTCTTGTGTCTGGTCAGCCTTGGTTTGGACCAAATAATATACAACATCTGAAAAGATCTTGGTGGTGGTGATGATGTTTTTCTGTGCTGGTGGAGTAAATTACCAGCTTCCTTGAAACTGGAGCTGTAGTAGTGGCCTGTATGTTAAAAAGATAAAATATCTACTAACACTGAAGTATAAATAATTCTCAGTTGGAGTTAGAGCTTGTTTCCAGAGCTTTCCTAACATGCAGCAAAGGAAAACGTACTGGCGTTCTCATACTCACTCGTGAAGCTCGGAGCCGGTTGTCAGCGCTGGAGCTCATAGGTGGGAACAGCTTCACACTGCTCCAAGCTGCTGCAGGAAGCGGGGCCAGAGGAAGGCCAGTCCTTCAAGGATGGAGCCTTAAGGCATGGCTTCAGGTTATGCTTAATTCAGTAACTGCAATTGCCTGTCCTTGTCCTGTTCCTTCCTCCCCTGACCTCCTGTGCTGCTGCTGCTGCTTCCCTTGAATGAGATCTTAAAGATGATGGGACTGCAGGGTGTCCTGGTTAAAGATGTGTTCTTTGTCTCGTTCCCCTGAAATAGCTTTCTGCTGAAATAGCTTGCTCACTTTTTTTTAATTTTTATTTTTACTTTTTATCCCCGCCATACCCTGTGGTATGCTATTACAGCAGGTAATGCTGTATGGTGCATTACTTGCCCACGCAAGCCGTGTTTATTCTGTTCCTGTATTGCAGTGTCCTCTTTAGTGCAGAATGCAAATCCTGCTAATAAGCAAGGAGTTGTCCAGGTAAAAAAATTGAGGCAGTTTTACACTAGCTTCCTCAAGTCATGGTTGATGGGCAGCATCCACTGTCTAGGTTGAGGGTCTGAACCGAGGCCTGTGCTCCCTGTCCTGGATGCTGTCTAAACCCTGGCCTGACTGTAGTCTTGCCGGCAATAGGCGACTAATGCTTGACTTTCCGGCCTATAGACTTGCCTTATCCTCCCTCTGCTGGTGATCAGCCTTCTGCAGTCTCGTGGATATAACTGTTACAGCCAGGCTTTTCTAAAAGTGATGTGTCACAGTTACTAATCCAATAGAGTTTAATCTTTTGGACTACGAACAATTGACAGTACTGAAATGGGGTTTGACAATAATATATGTTCTTTAGGCATTTTTATTTGCTATTTTCCATTTAAATTTGGCAAACCAGCAGCAGAAGAAACCCTGTGCTCTCCTGTAGTACTCTGCAGCTCTGAAGACCTCTTTGTTCGAGAAACAGGATTTGTGTTTTGGTCACATCTTCCAGCTTGCTGCAGTAACACATTGGAGTGTTTGCTTCATCTGCTTTAGTAGATCACTTTAAGATCTTGTAATCTTATTTGTCTCAATTTCATAGCTATTGAGGGCAAGGAGTGGAGGACTACAGATTTTTATTTTATGAGCCTTTCACCTGAGAAACATCGTCCAGCTCTAGACTTTGTAGTGCCTTTGTCCTGTCCCAGACAGTGAGGTGATCTAAATGATCGTGCATTTATTTCTTGAAATCGTGCTTCTTTGCCTGTTGATGACAGCAGACGTCCCAGAATAGGCCGTGTGCTTTGCTGTCTGAGAGACAGTGCTGCTTGTTGCTTGTTGGTCTTAAAATTTTATCACCCATCCAGGAGTCAAAGTGATGAAACAGGACCCTGCCCTTGGCTCTTCTGGCAGCATGGGAGGCAGTGGAGGGGCTGGTGTGGGGCCCGTGCTTGCACCTGTGTCTCTTGCTTATCAGAAGCGTGTGGAAATGGGTTTATTTAGGGCACAGGGAAGGTCTGAGGATGCCATTTTAGCCACAGCTCCTTGGGAAGCAGATACCCTGCTGGTTTAGCTGCTCCTCTTAATGTGTGTTATATTGATGAGTTGAGAAGAAGGTAGATGATACCTGCTCTTGTAAGGTGGTGGTAATTTGATGCTGCTGCTGCTGTGATATTTTTGTATGCGGTGCAGTTAGTCTGCTTGATTTCTGTGTGCAAACTGTTAAAAGACCAGATAGGGTGATACTGTGAGAACAGGCACTTTTTCAAACCTGCCTGTGTTCATATGCATAAGACTAAGACTGTGATGTCTCTGCTGATGGTGTTTTCGAACATTGCTTGTAAATACTGAAAGTATGGCGACATAGCCCCACGGCAGGTGTGGGTGGTTGGGTGCAGTTGGAAGAGCCCTGCAGTGGCGAAGGAGTGGCTGCTAGGATGAGATGGCTCCAGAAGGCATGGAGGACGACGGCGAGTGGTGGGAGATCCTCGTGGGCTGTGCTGCCGACTTCTCAGCCCATTAAAGAGCCACAAAAATAATGTTTATTAAACTTGGTTTTGCCCCTGAAAACTTAGGAAGTGGCTTAGATGTAGGAGAAGACTATTTGGTGAGTGCCGTAAGCATTAAGATGTTTAAGCTGGAACTGGTGCAAACTGTGTGTGGTGCAGACTTTCACTGAAAGGTGCAAATTGTAATTTTTACAAGTGACATGAAAATCCTTGTTACAGTGCTGTGGATCTCAGTAGGCAGCCCTCTCGCCTTCTTTGTATTGGAGTTGCTGAAGACTTTTCAAGTCTTCCTGGTAAGTAAAATTTTTCATGTTTGAACTGTTGTTCCTGTGCTCTACCAAGAAGAGCCTTTCCTTGAGTCCATCGTGACACTTCTCTTGGCGTCCTGAGACTGGTTTACACCAGTAGTGCACACCATGGTAGCTGGTGGGGCTCTCTGCTGAGCTGCTGTGCACCACGGGAGCTGGTGGGGCTCTCTGCTGAGCTGCTGTTTTCCCAGGCATGGTCACCTTCTCCTGGTTTTGCAGTTACTGTGTCCTTTGGGGGTGGCTTTTGCACTCTTTCTCAGGCATGGAACTGACAACTGCACTGGCACGTGTCAGGGAAGGTTAAGCCTAACATATGTCTGTGAGAGCTGGAAACGTGCCATAGCATTGGACAGGAGATAAATGCCATTGAGAAGTTCTGGGCCTTGGATGGAAAGACCCATCACCACGGAGCAGTCTGAGCAGTTAGTCAGCAGCTCATTTTGGCTAGGATCTGACCAGATTGTCTTTAGGACATGCTTTCTCAGGAAGTGTCCTGTGAAACCTCACTCATGTCAGACAGGAAGGACTCCTGTAGGAAATCCTGCAAAAAATCCTGTAGCAGGGAGAATGAAGCAACCCTTTTTCATACCCTGAGAAGCAGCAGAAGAAAGGAGATCTTTGGTTCCCTGTGCATCAGGAGTGGTGTGGTGAACCTAGGTGAACATCAACAAGATGAAGCATCTCAGGTACGTTACAGCAGTGATACAAATAAACCTAATTTTTTAGTTTTCCGCTAGTTTGTCATTGTCTTGCAGAAGGTTAATTTCAAACAGTACTTTCAAATGGTAATGTTTGAATTCCTCATTTCATGCTAACAAAAAGATAAGCAAGCAAGGGCTTTTTTCCTACTGGAGAGTGATGTCAGTTCATATCATCCGAGACGACCCGCAGTGTGACAGTGTTTTGCTAGAAGTCTTGAGGGAGGGGTCAGCTGTAGTGAAATTGCATAACCGTTGGCTGTCACTTAAATGTTGAATGTGCCACCAGTCTTTGTAAGCGTGTTAGAATTTCAAAAACTTTAACCTATTCAGATATTTTTAAAGCACCATGGCTCAAAAGAGCTAATGGTAAAATGCACGATACCCACCATGTTAGAAAGATAGAGAAGCTGTTTGAGCGTAGATACCTATATTTTTCCTGCAGAATGACTATTAGTTTTGGGCTTTCTTGGAGGGGAGTCATGGAAGTTTTGGGGTCAATAAGGAGCAACTTGTGTTGTGCCTTGAGGTGCGTAGTCGTCTGACCTTGTCGGTGGACTTCTCAGACCATCACATGCAAACGGTAGCACAGCTTCCTGTGTGTCAGTGAACAGCATATTTGTTGTTAAAGACGATAAGCGTTTTTGCCAAGCAGAAATATGTCTGCAGCCTTTAAGAACACGGAAGCTTAAATGAAGCTTTCCATTTAAAATCTCACATAATAAGTGAGCACCATCAGCAACCAGTCCAACAGGAGACAAGTTTCTTAGCAACAAAAATAATGAAAACTGTCATTCAGTCTTCAATTGTAGAAGAACAGTAGCAAAATAGCTAATAAATGGTTGTTAATCTAGAGTACTGATACTCAACTTGTAGTCTATATACTCCTGGGTACCATGGATGACTTCTAAGAGATCTGCAAAAGCTACTTAAGAAAAGCAAGCTGATTGTTGGTAGACTTAAATTCTCAATGCAAGTCTGCACATCTTGTAAGAAACATGAAGATCAGTGTTTTTCAATTGCTAAGAAAAAAATTTCTAGATTTAAAGAAGTCTAAATAATAGTTTGCTGGAAAGAAGAGTGTGTGTGCAAAGTTCCTCTGTTCATAAGTAAGTAACGTTACCTAGCTAAGCTCACATTTTAATACTGGGGCATTGTTTTGCTTTGCTGTTACATACTCTTGCAGTAGTTTAAAGTTAATACTCCATTTAGAGAAAATTGGGGGAAGCGTCAAGGGAGAGAGAGAAGAAAACTAATGCTTAGTAAGAATCATTATTTTTTGTATTAAATCTGCCCTTATAAAAAAAAGAAAAAGGCAAAGCAGGAAACTTTCAGCAAATGAGCTGCATAACAATTGAAATTTAAATTTAGGGAATTAATATATCCACAGAGAACTTCGAACTTAAAAGTTTAATTTATTTGAATTAATATGGAATTATGATTTTTTTTAAATAGAAATGGCCCATTTATTTCACAGGCTGTATGGGGGACTTCGGTTTGTTTCTTGCTCTATTAAGCGCACTTTGGAAGAGAAGGGTATTTTGCGATGCAGAATGACACTCGGAGTATAGACAGTGACGGTATCTTCTTGAGTACTGTCTCTGCCTGTTCTGGGTCATGCAGCAGAAAAGAGGATATAGCTGTCTCAAGAATTTTCTTCTTTTTCTTTATATGATATCGTTTGGTGATGCGATACCTGTAGCTGCCGACCTCAGAAGGTTATAAAGGGATACAGGGAAGAAGTTAACAGCTTGAGCACTTGTACAGAATCTGGTTCCCAAGTAACATTAATTGCCATCGAACTTTCTGACATACCTCTCTAGGCTGGGATTAATTTTTGCATATGGCTGAGTTTAATCTAATTTTTCTACCGTCACATTTGAAATGTGAAAGCTATGAATGGGCTGGAGTGGGGATCTCTGATTTGAGGTAAGACGTGGATGGCTGCTGCTGCATTTGGAGGTCAGCTTCGCCAAGGAAAGCTTTGTGTTTCACTGTTGAGCCCTAAACCTTGAAGGAAGCACGTAAATCTTGTCTTGTATCTAATGCTTTCGTGTAATTTTACTGTTCTGCTTTTCTGTAATACTAAAACCCTCAAATTTAGCGTTCAAGGACTTGAAACTTGAGTAATTATCTGTTTTGTCAAGAAACTGAGGCAGCACCTCTGTAGTGTGCAGCTTTTGCATCTCAAAAAAAAACCTTAGTGATAGTGCAAACAAGATTCTTAAAAGTTAATCATCAAGTGTAATAATGACTCTCTCTGCTACATTTCATTTGGCGTAAGAAAAAGCTCATTTTAGGCTTGGCAGGAGCTAAAATCCCAGTAATGCTCATGAGAATGTTCTGCAAGCAAAGCTTCTGGTAATCCTGTTCCTGACATGCTCACACATAATTTGATGTGAAATCTGAAGCACTTATACTGAAAGATCTGCACCGGTGTTTTTGAATGTACAGAAAGCGGTAATATGGGCACAAACCGATACCCAGTTACTAGTTAAAGGTCAAAATGACCTTTGCATTGTTAATATCAACACAAGGGTTGTATTGAGGCAGGAGCAGAATAATTGCTCTACAGCCTCATGGAGCGGATGCAGCAACATGTGATAAATGACTGCATTTGTGTAAGTTCTCCCAAAGTCAGAGTTGTTTTTTCAAACTCCAGAGTTAGTCATTGCTAACTGAGCTGTTGCTAACCAAATTCTGCAACAAAACACCTATGTTTAACAAGTTCTGTTCTGCACAAACTTTTTTGTAGTTGCTGGTACGTATAATTTAATTGTATATCTTACAGAAGTGTGCAGACTCCCTGACTGTACACAGTTATTTTAAAAAATAGTGAAGGTTAGTGAGCGACAGTATAATAATCTAATGATGATTAGTAAAATCCATGCTTGTGCTATCTTTGAAAAGCACTAACAGCTTTTTTCAAAAACGTGGTTGAGTTACTTTTCAGCATAAAAAGTGCCAGGGTTGCTGTAGAGGTTTTAACATGGAAAAAAAGGAAACTCTTTTCTGAGCTGGCATAACCTTAAACACAGCAAAACCCCAAACCTTTTGAAGTGAAGCCACTGAATGCCACTGAAAGCTGTTTGCATTAGGTGTTTTTGTTATGGTGAAATGATGATTTCTTAAATTTTAAGGCTATTGTACTGCATTTCCATGGTGCTTGCCAAGAAGACATGAGTTGCCGTCTGCTATTGGAGATTAACCTCTTGTCGAGATCTCAGGTATTTAAATGACCTTTGCAGTGTGGTGTGAATTCTGGATTTTGACCCTAAACCTGGTATGTCCCGATTTGCGTGGGATGGCTGGGACGTGCTCTTTGCCAGTCTTTCAGAGGCAGCTGAGCATCTTGAATATGCAAGTAAATGTAAGGGTAACACCCTTGTGGCCAGGGTTTAGCTGATGAGAAGGAACTGTAGTTTGTTACTCACCACTGGCAGAATAAAGTAAATTGTTTTCATAATGATGCTGCAGCAGGAAAAGAGCAACGTTTACCGCCGGGGACGTAGCCCTACCCTTGGGCAATTCTGACTTTTATCTTTTCAAGATCTCTTCCAGCAAGCAGTCCTGCAGAAAGCTCAGTCCCCTGGCGGGCGCTGTGCAGCATCAGAGGGGAGAGCTGCATCGTGTCCATCACAGGCCTAATCCCAGACAGCCCTCAGTCTTCCAGGGTTTTCTTTTTCAGGCCATGATCCCTCAACTCTTCCTTGCTTTTTCTTATTTTAGCCCTGGTATGAGTCTGGGAGGACTCAGAGTGAGTCTAGCGCTTACTGGGCCTCCCACTCCATTTTTTTTCCCAAGGAAGGCTCAGACTTAATGTCTCCAATGGTGTTGCACATACATTTCATCTGACCCAAGCTAGCACTGCTACTGAAAGAGGCATTGTGGATGGATTTAAACTATCCTGACCCTTCCCCTCCCCAAAGTAGGCTTTAAGCTGAGGAAGTTGATCAGTCGACTTCCCTAACTGGTTGCACAGCAGCACAGGTTTGGGCTGGGATGTGGAGATGGATGGAGACTAGGGGACACAGAAGTGGCCAGAGGTGGGATAGGCAGGACAACTTAAGTAAAGCAGGCAGGACCCCTCGTAACTGCTCTTCCCCCTTATAGTTATCTAGCTTTCCTTCAGCCCTGTTTTGGAGATCGGGATGATTTTTAAGCCATTCACCCTGGCACATTGCTGAATTTCTGATGCGTGTCTTAAAACTAAGATGTTCGCGTAATTTCTTATCAGTGCACAGTTGCTGTCTAGAACCTATAAAGCCTAAATGTGCTGCAATTAAACAGGAGTATGGATAGAAGAGTGGGTTACCACATACTACAAGTGAAATACTGCAGGGGAAAGAGGAAAACAGCAGAGACCTGGTGATGGGCCAGGTGTGAGAGCCGAGCATGTCAAACTCTGCTCATGCTAGTGCAGTGAAAACTGCATTACTGCTTGGTGCTACTGATGCTGTACCTGAAAATAAAACTTGACATTTATTGTCTGAGGGTCAGATATCAAAGAGTGGGAATGGAATGTAAAAATAAGATGTTTCTACATTTTTTTCCATTAATATGGCAGTGAGCAGACCTGAGGGAAATTACCGGTTTTAGTGGGGGTTTTTTGTTGTTGTTAATCTTTAACCTTAGCAGGTTCTCAGTGGAAAGAAATTTGGAAACTCGGCTGGTTTTAGTTTGAGAAGGTTCCCTGTGCAACTTCTATCCCACGACTGGTTGACGGTGAAGAAGGAGTTCATGTTCTGTGTAATTCAAAATGCCCCAACTCTGTCTCTCATATGGAAACGTGAGTGTTGAAACTTGCTGCAGAAAAAGCAGCTTACAAAAAGCTGCATGGAGGCACTGGCTTCAGCTCAGTACTTATGAAAGAGAATTGACAGCACTTGATGGTGACTCTTCAAGTAGCTGCCATACAAATACAATACATATTTTTTTCTTTATCGAGAAAAATCGTGGCATTTCAAAAGAGGGCTTTACTGCACCGCCTTCAACGTATGTACATGCCCAACGTAGGAAAAATTGCATAGCCTTTTCTGTTTATCCAGCATGATTCACGTCACATGCAAAGCTGGTTGTGTGTAGTGGGCAGCAGAAGCAGCTCCGTGGAGTGACAGGTAAAGCGCTGGGAACAGCAACGCTGCCATTTCCTTGCTGCATCTGAAACTGAAAACTCAATTATTATCGCAGGTCCATTTGCCAGTTGGATGTTATAGTTCTTTGTCCCAAAGGAAACTGGGAATGCAATACAGGAGGATTCAGGAATGTATGAATTTCCTGCGGTCCATTCTGGTTGTTTTGCTATCGAGTGGGCATGTTTTTAACATGATATGAAGTATCACCCTAACCAGTCTAATGACATTCTCGTTATGTTATGACTTTGTGCAATTGAACAGGAGAGAGAGGAAGATAGTTTTAAAGGGGTGTGTGTGATAAGGGAGTTGTAATGCATGATCAGTAAGATAAGAATATTCAGAAGCAGAAAAATTATACCTGTGTTCCTAAGTCAGAGATGTCCTTACATAACTTGTAAAGCTTGAGGAAATCCCTTTTTATGGCTTTTGGGGTTTTTTTTTGGACATGAACAGTTTTGTTTTGTTTTTACAAGAAAATGGGTAAATTCCACTTGTGAATTTTAATTGTTTTTTAGAAGAAGTAAATACTGCTGCAAGGTTCAACTTCTGAATTTCATATAGCCAAATACAGTGAAGTTTTGTTTTTGTTATTTCTCTACTGTTTTGAATAACTTGGTTCAAATCCCCTACTTCAGCAACCTCAAGCAGCTCCCTCGGGGAGGCTGTGCTGTGACTTACACAACCAGGGAGCTGACTCTCCAGCTCCTTGAACTGAAGTCGCCTGTTTTCTCACCATAGAAGCCTTTACTCAGGACAGACAGGTAACCTCTACCAAGGTTTCTCTTTAGTAAGTTGCAAAACGTTTTGCTGTGCAGGTTGGAGAAGTGCTGTTTTTTAATCTTGTGTGCTGAGATGAAAATTACTCTTCTTTTTCCTCCTCCTCCTCCTCATGCTAACTCATTTGAGGGGGGTGAAAAAAAGAAGAAAAAGGAAGGCAGTGATTTGGATGCGCTTTTAAGGTTTGTTTAAAAGCTGTCTTTGCATTTTGCTTTCTTGCTGTAGGTGCCCCTGAGCAGTGTGTGCTGTTCACGGTGCGTAGGGATATGTACCACTTAGTAAGTTGGGTGTTTTCAGTGGGCAAACTGGCTGAGGATGTTTTGGTACTGAAAACCTCTGCTGTGTGGACAAGGTGGCTTTTGTATTTGCCTCCTCTGAGAGTCAAGAAACTTCAGGGTCTGGCACCTGTCAGTAACTGGCATAATTTGTTAAGCTGTCTTGAAAGCCTGAAAAGCCTGAATCTGTTACTGAATAACAGGATTTTTCTACACTATTGTGATGGTAAAATACTCTGTTCTTTATGCATTAAAGACTCACTTACATGTCTTCTCATTGCCTGCGTTTTTTGGAAGAGACCATGCATTTCTCAAGGCAGGAGAGAGAAAGAAAAAAGTCAAGACAGGATTGAAAAATGCTAAATATGGAACACTGTGAAGTAACACCTGGGTGTTTTATAATCTCAATGTTCAGATAACTCTCAAATATATTTAGACTACCACCAAGTGGTAGTGGTAAGTGCAGTTTATGTAAGGAATCAGAGAAAGTCAAAAAAGGAAATGCTGGAGTAAGAAATAGTTGAAAAGTGACAAAAGGTACTATCTGAAAGTGACAAAAGATGTGATCTAAGCTCTTAAGAAGTTAGGTGGTATAATACAGCATGTTGATTTTTAGCTTTAGGTTTTCTGGGTTGCTGTATTGTCATAGTGAATATGGAAATACATGACATTCATTCACTTCTCTTTTTAATATTATGAGGCATTTGCACATAATTGGCAGCTGACAGTCTTTTGGGTAAGACATGTCTGTGAAGCAAAGCTTGTAGTACAGACTTCCTGGTGGTTGTTTTTTTATGTGTGGTTTGTTTTTTAAACTCTTCATTTTCTTGTAGTGTGCTTCATTCATTCTGTTAAAGAACATTAACCAAAAATACAGGCAGAATTTAAACTTCTGTTATTTTTCATTGAATACTTAGCATAAGATTTGGAGGCTCATCTGCTGTTTCTTCTTGTTCATGTTTTAGCACCAGCAAATCATTTTCTGGATTGCTCCTTTTCTGACAGAAGGAGAAGGGGACCTTGTAGGATAATAAGGGATGATGCTTGTATGGTGAGAGGAGAGGTAATTGTCTCTGTTGTACTGACCTTGTCGAAGTACAAATGTGTTGAACATGGGGATGCTCCCAATGACCTCTGCTCTTCAAAGACTATGTTGTTTATTGACCACAAAATATTCTAATGCTGCTTCTGAAAGAACATTTGTTTCCCTAAGCAAATGTATCCTGTTGCCAGTATATATAAATTTTACATGTCCCTAAAGTGGTGGTTTAAAAAGTTCAATCTGAAGCCCAAGTGCTGGTATTTGCTATTTTCTTTGTACAGTTGTGCATCCTCCTTTCCTTTCTCTAGTGCTCTATGGCTCTTGGTCTCACACAGTTGTAGTGCTGGTGCCTTCTGTCTTTATTGGAATTCGATTCAGAACCACTACCATGTTTTTGATTAAAATGTTATTAAAATAATCTTGTGTTGATATTTGTATAATATTGTAACTGTAGGAAAGTTAGAATTGTGAAATACACTTGAATCCTTTCCTGAAGAAGGGTAGGGTTGCATAGATAATATAGTGAATGCTCCCATCTGGTTTTGTGAAATTTAAGTTGCTTAATTACAGTTTCTCTTAACATCCTTAAAAACAGAGGAACTCCGCTCTCAGCAGTAGCTGGCCCAACCTCGGTATTCGTATTTTGTCGTTGGGACGCAGGAGGGATTCGTAGCAGTCCTGGACGCTCTGCCTCCACAATAGTATCTATGTTGTTTTCGGCTTTTTTGAGGGTGCTTGTGAGATCTGAGGAGTGTCAGGGTGATGGGGAAATTGAAAGCTGAAGATCCCAGTCCAATTTGGCCTAAATTAAAATGACTGACTGAGACATAAGAGGGTTTTCTGCTTTGTTGTTCCAAAACCTGGTTTAGCACGGGGCTCTGCTGCAGGTTAAAACTCATGCACATAAAGTCAGGCCCAAGGCAACCCTATCTTTCCTTTAACATAACATTTAAAAAAAGTTGGGGGATGTTGATAGGCCAGCAAATTGTTCTGCAAAATAAAGACGTGAAGTAAGTGGGGAAGGGGAGAAACATTTGAGGCTTTGCTCTGAAAATCCTGCAGTGTGTCTGTCACTTGACTTTTTTCCCTGCAATGTCTTGCACAGCTGATTAGCAGGTATCGTCACAGTCCCATCGAGAGAGGGTGGAAACTATGGAAATTGCTGCAGTCAGCAACAGTTATTTTGATATGTTAAATACCCAATTATTAAAATAAAGTGCTGATAATACGCACAGTTCTTTTAATTTTGTAGTCTAGCCTACCTTTTCGTGTAATTATTTTATTTTAAGACTCTAAAACCGCACATAGCAGTCACAGGAATGTTTTTAGCGTGTTCTCTGTGGGCAGTGTACGCAGCCTTGGTTATTCATAGCTATACGTCGGCTTTACCTGTGGCTTCCGTATGAGCATTTAAAATAGTTTTTCTAAGAAAGCTAGCATGTATAGGTTGTGGCTGACTTGAGATACGGGTACCAAATATATCTCTATTTGCAATCATCAGGGTATTGATCTGGAAATTGTATTTCGGTAAGGTCAGTGAATAGTGCTATAATAACACAAACTTTCCCAAACTTAAAATTTGCCTCCATGGTCTCCCAAAGAGTTCTTTGAGTAATTAAAACTCACTTATAAGCTAGTTTTCTTCTGTATTTCCTTTTTCCTTCTTCTCATTTAGAATCCCTAGAACCTGGTTACAGCAGGCATATGCTTGAACAGAGGATTAAAGAAATCCTTCTGATCTAGGTGGTAATTGATATGCAGAAGGAAGTAGTACAAGTTATGTGCTGAGTTTTCGTTGGGGTTTTTTTTTGTTTGTTTTTGTGTTTTTTGTTTTTTTTTTAATACAAGTAGGCTGTGACAGCCAGAAGTACCTTGTAATAGATTAATGTGCTTTGGAATTTGACAGATTAGAAGAAAGTCCTCAAATAAATCAGAAAAATATATGCAAACACATATATGAAGGATTGCAGCTCTTTTATGAAAAATTTCCTTAAGGTGACTATCATGTTATTCTACATAATATATTCCAGGCTGTCTTTCATTTATAATCCAGTAGGTGTTGTCTTTAATCTTTGAGGACTTAGTCACAGTTGTCAAAATAATGAGCTTTTCATGGTGTGATTTTTTTGTTGTCACTGTACCCTCCCCCCAAGCTTAAGTAATTGTTACCAGAAGAAGTTTTTCCCCTTGCGAAATACGGTTTTCACTCTTAAAACCCAACAGCATTTAAGGTTTGTTAGGGAGCTTCTGCAGTACCTGCTTTAAAGGATCACCTGCGAGGCTTGGGTCAGAAAAGAGGACCTGAAGGGTGCCTGCAAACCTGCAGCGCTTACACGGATGTTAATTTCATACTCAAGTCCTGGTTGGATTAAAGGTTTTAATTATGTCATAGCTTTTGGCAAGCTGTGAGTAGTTACTCATGTGCGTAGCGTGACTACAGGTGTTGTCCAGACAGGCAGCCAGCGGCAGCGTGATCAAAGGAGAAGAATCAGCCCCTACTTGAAAACCACCCTCCACCTGAGCCCGGCCGCCCTTGCACCCAGCCCCGTGTCTGTGGCCTTTTCTGCTAGAAACACTGATGGTTAGTGTCCCTTTCCCGAGGGGCAAACCAAGGAGGGATGCACTGCTCTTGGGAGCTGAGTTCTTGCGCTGAGGTGCCGCAACTTCGAAGTCCTTGCGTCTCTCCTGCCTCTCCCTGCCTCTGCGGAGGTCCAGGTGCTGGCCAAGGGCTGGCCTGGACTCCAGCTGCCTGCCCACCTGGCTTCTGGGTCCCCAGTGGCCTCAGACCCTAGCTCAGAAACCTGGAGCCACTTGTGGAGATGTGGAAATCCCTGTGACAGGCTGTTTCAAGAGCTAATGAAGTCTGCAGGTCAGCTAATTTGCTGCAAGGGTTTTTGTGAGCAGTTTGACACCTACTGTAGCTATTTATTTAGATGCAAGTGCTTCGTTATAATGAAGGTGCTTGTACAAGCCACAGACTGCTAGAAGGCCTTTCGCAGCAGAGGCAGAAGAGAATTTTCTTTTCCCCTTAAGGTTCCTAAAATGGATGATTATACATTTGTTTGCTCTGAAAGCAGTAAGCTGTAAGGAAGCACGCTGGGATCTGAAAACTCTGGTTGGCGATAATGACTGTGGCAATTGATGGCCTCGTGCAGCAAGCAGCAATTTTTGTAAATTTTAACTTTCCGCTTAAATATTGAGTAGCTACAGCCATAGAGATGATCTGGTGTAAGCTGGTTCATGGGGAGCTTCACAACTGGTTGGATGATTCACAGTTTGCTTGCTCTGTTTGCTCCAGCAGAGTGAAAGGTAGGCGGTTGTTTTTACAGCAAAAAAAAAGTCAGTTTTATCCTGCTAGTGCTTGTGAAAAATATCCAGCGAGTAATAGCATAGATAGGCAAGAGATTTCCGTTGGGTATCTTGTTGAAAAAACATTGTGGGGAGAGTCAGACTAGATTCCCCTCTCTAAAACTCAAAAGATCCAAAAGATTTTGAAAAGATTTTTTTGTAAGCAAAAGTGGGCTTGACGTACCTGTTTGATACCTGCTACTGTACTGGCAGCCACAAAGTGTGCATTGTTGAAGGACAGGGCAGACACCGTGCCTTTGAAAAGACCTTCTATAGGCTCTCCCTTTCCTTAAGAGACCTGCAATATTGAGCTGTTCCTCGTAATTTTGTCCGGCCTGTTTCTTGTGAGGCCTTCTGTCTTGTGAGCCTTTCAGTATAATCTTCTGGATCAAGAATGAAGCCTTCAGATGTGCAGTGGAGATTTTTTTTTTTTTTTTTAGGTGCACCCTCTTCCCACTTGGATCTGTAAGAACCCTGTTACTGTTGACTTCAGTGAAATCCAGATCAGACCCGCGGTGACTTGCATTCAAAAAACACTATCCCTTCAGGTAGCCCACACCCTTCTAAAAGCAGTTGGGTGAACAGTAGGAAGTATATATGCTAAATACAAGCTGATGTAACAGTATTATAAGTCTGCATATTTAGAAGTATGTTACCTAGAATAGTGTTGGGATAAATGCATCGTGTGTCCTGTTGTGATTGCTTTGGAGTGGCCCACTGTTCTTCTTTGATTACACCAAAAAAACCTTGAACATGCGAGGTTTCGTCGTAAATATCCAGATATTTTTGTTCTAAGCTTGTGTATAATGCAGTCATTCAGTAATGCAGGAGGGTGTTGGAGCTGCTTTATATGGTTTTAGTAAAGGTAATCGTTTGTGGGGCTGGCTGGTGTCTAACCTTTCTGAGCTTTCTTTGTACATCCCATACCAGTGTAAGAGGGGTCCCAGACTCTTACCAGGATCAATAATTGCTACTGCAATGCAAATGCTGAATAATTTTATACTGAGTAGTTACCAGCCAGCTTGGGATAGAGGAAACAAACCGAGTTTCAAAAGGGCGGGTGTGTATGCTTTTTATCAGGACTGCTTAATAGTTTTTTGTGTTAAATGCAGCATCAGGATCTTGGCTTGTTGGATGCAAATGTATCGGTTCTGGTTTCTGTCAGAACGGTCTGCCCTGGTAATCTGGGAAATAAAAGCCAAACTTTTGGGGGAGGATTTATTATAATTCCCATATCAAAACTTGCCCTTAGGGTTTATGTGGTAATGATGTCAAACCCTGTTTCTTATCTCTTTGCAGAAAGGACGTGTTTCTGACGGCTCCCCAGCTCCAGGGGTCTGTGGGAGGCTCCAAGGGGCGGCAGGCAGGTACAGTGAAACTATGGGTACCACCCCCCCAGTAAGGGGACTGTGGTGGATTCGTGGTGGCTGTGTAACAGGTGTCTTTGTTAGTAAAACAAACAAATACACTGCAAGAACACTAGGGACTTGCTTATGTTTTCCCATATGAATTAAGCATTTAATGATAAGCTCGATTTATTACTTTGTTTTGCTTCAAGACCAGAATACTTCTCAAGAAACTTATCAGAAAAGGGACTTTTTTCACTTGGGAACATACTGTATGTTTACCTGTGCTTTAGCTACCACTGAAAGGTCCCGTTCAAGATTGCAGCCCTCCTGTGTTACGCAGTTTGTGTGTGTGAGGGGGTACTGGGCTTGCTTTCAGAGGCATTTGTATCTTTGAAAGTGTTGCTGGATACTTAGGATTTTTTTTTTTAAAAGCACACGTGCCTGTTGATTTAGACACGCAGGTACTTTTGCGAGAGCCGTTAGTTGCCAGTAGGCATCTTCAAATAACTTCGAGTGACTGTTTCAGTCCTATGAGCCAGAGAAAAAATGAGGGAGAAACTGAGCAATGTTTTGTGTTGTGAGAGTATGTTTAAGTGGTAGGGGAAGATGGACTCGGAATTTCAGGGACTTGGTCATTTGAACAGTTCTCACTGCAGCACTGACACTGTCACATCCCAGGTTCAGTATCTGGGAGAACCCAGTGAGGCAGAAAAGGATCTTAAAATACATCTCTCCCCTAGGCAGCTCTTGAATTCTGGATATGGGATAGCTCAACATCCAAGTTAGCAGAAGGTGCTGGCACTGCAGCTGTGGTTAGGTCCCACTGATCATCCTTGTACTTTTACATAAATAATTTGTGTTTAGTTTGCTTCTACGCAGCCAGGCTGAGGACCCATGGCAATGCCTACAATCTCTGATAGCTCAGAGGTCGACTTGTCCAAGGCTAGAGTTAGCTTTCTTTTTCTTAAAGAAAGACAAAGCAAGCAGAAGTAAACTCATCTGTTCTTTCCTGTTGCTCTTTGGAATTGAAGACTAACATGGTGTTTCTAACAATGCACCCATAATCTGAAAAATAAGAACTTTAATCTCGTATTTGTCGTCTTGTAATCTTTGGGGGTTGTTTTTTTTTTTTGCATAATACTTCATCTTCTTGTAACCTTTGCCCAAAAAAAAGTGCATAGGAGTAAAGGAAAGAACAGGAAGGTGAGGTTAAAAAAAAAAAAAAAAAAAAGGATCTCTTCAAGTATTCCACTGAAGATTATAAATACTCACTGCTTTAAGCTCAAGCGTTAGTTTCCTGAGTACTACTTGATGGTATATTTGTAATGCAGAATCAGGAAAATAGTAATATTTCTGTCTTCACAGAAGGTTTCAGCCTAAAACTGGGAATTTCATTTTCCTCAGAATTTTTATCCCCTTTCAGCACTAGGGCACATCCTCCAGCAAGCTTTGTGGTGGAGGTAAAGACCACATGAAATTATCTGAAAAAGCTTAATCTAATTTGTAAGCACCTAGCAACTACAAAGTATTTTGGTTACAATTTGAAATGTAAATAATCCCATGTTCTACATACTTATTGGGCATAAAGGGCTACTGGTCTGCTAGTTTGAGGTTTTAACTTACCTCAGCAGAAAATGAGTCCATACGTATTGCATAGTAAGAAAAAGTGTAAAAATCATGTTTTTCGTGAGACAGTCTAAAAATGGCACTGTGCTTGAGGTTTTAAAGGGTGAGAACTAAAGCAAAGGATATATCTAACCTGTCCTTGCCAGTCTAAAATAAACGAACTGTATAAGTAAAACTCAGCTGTCAAAGGCAAATTGCACATTTCTTACTCTGTAATTTTGATTGCTTATGCTAACTTTTTCGTCCATTTTTGGAAACAAAACTTTGGGCAAATTGAAAAAATTGGGTTTAAGCAAAATCTCACAGTGGGAGTTCTGTGGTTTGTTTTTCATGTATGAAGCCTTAAAATCTTTGTTATCAAATAGGCATCAATAAACATTGAAGCAGGTCTGTATTCTGTTAAAGCTTTCAAAAGCCTTTGAAGAAAGTTATTTTGGGAGAACTTGCAATTTATGCCCTCTGACAGATGAATCCTTTAACCCCCGCCTTTTCTGCTGGAGGAAGCAATTTGCTCGTAAATTTGCCTGTCTCCGCATATTGAGCTTCATATCCCTCATAATAGTAATTTATAAGTTTTATAAACACATAATTTTTCTTTTTTTTTAATCTAAAAATAGCAGGGTAGGCTGCCTGGGAAACCTGCTGCGATTTTTTGCTCCTGGCGGCGGGAAGGGAGGGTGCCTCTCAGTCAGTTGTGGCTTACTGTGAGGCCCTCGTTTGCTGTGCCTGGACAGCGAGTGGTGGGAAGGTGATTTCACGGAGAGGTAGGAAGTTAGAAGGTCTTCCTTCTATCCCAAAGGAGGGTGGTCTTTTGTCTGGCAGCCTCACCGGGGCTTGCATCACCTCTGGTCATGTAGTTGTGCACTGCTTGTGTTGGAGAGGAGGAGGAGGTGGCGGCAGGACGGGTGGGAGCATAAGCACAGAGTAGGTGGGGGATTGCAAGAGAAGATAACCATGGGGAGGAGAATAAAGTGCAATACAAAATGGAAGGAAAACGATGTGGACACTTGGTGTGCCTGGGGAGTCATGAGAAGAGAGACAGGATTAGGCTGGGGGGGCAGTGCCCTTCTGGCTTTCTGTAGGGAGAGGCCGGATACTCTCTGATGCTAACGATTTCCTGGGAATCACAAGGATCCAAGCTATAATGCTGACTGCTGCGGGTGCGTCAGTAAACTCTCATATGGTTTTAATCTTCATAGAGAAGATAAAGATAGATGCATTTAGCAATTTGTGTAATACTGAGCAGAATTCAGAAGTTGCACAATGCAACTAAGTATTTATTAGAAGAAAAAAAGATTTCAAAACCAGGGTTGCAAAATTGGGCATTTCCTAACTTTGAAATCCAGAATTTAGATAGCTTGTGTAAGTATTGCGTGTACAAGATGCACACCTGAATTCAGCTCTACCATGCTGCCTGGGGGAGAAGACACTGACCTCTGGGTTTTTGATGTTGTGTTTTATTACTTGTCAAAAAATTAATTTGGTGCTGATAAGGTTTGCTGAATTGACATCTGTGCAAGATGACATTTTATGTTCACAAATACCTCTTTGTGCTTACTTCGCCTCTATGTGCTGTAGGATGGCAAAGATGGCAGTCGTCTCCCCGTTGTTGGTTTCTCAGCTTCTCCCATTGCAGAGCTAGCATTTTGCATTTTTCCGGTAGGTGGACCGGAGCACTGTTTCTTTGATGTGCACTGACAAGGGCAATTTGAGAGCCAGATGTTTTTCTCTCTTGGTAACAGTCAGGATACACCATCGCAACTCCCTGCTTTCATAATTTGTGCTATTATTCCCAATTAGCAGATAGGCAGCCTGAAATTTTTCTTTCTAACAGTTTTATTTTCTGTCCTTTGAGAGAGCAGAAACTTGTCTCTTCCCGTTTCTCTGCCTGTGTACTAAAATTACGGATGTCAGTGGGAAAGTTCACAGCTCTGAATTTCCAGCTCTGCTGTGCCAAATGGACAGGAGCTCTGTTTCTTCGTCTATAGTTGCCCTGGTTTTAGTCACCATAAACACAAGCATTATGGAAAACTCTTGCAAGTAGCGTACATACCATTTTGCTCCAGTTTGTCATTATACATTGATTTAAAATCACCAGCAGCAGAGTGCCTAAATTAAAATTACTGGTTTAAATTTACCTCAGAAGATTTTCAGCAGTTTTACAGAAAACAGAAGAGTGACCTGTGGTCACTTTTAATTGGAGTTTAATTATGTAACTAAGCATTTCAAGTTTCTTTCTGCTTTACTTCTTAAATGTTCTTGTTTTCAAGCAAATTGTGGCTCATTTTTAGGAGTAAAACCTAAACCATTAGAAGACCTAACTTTCCAGAAATGCAAAGCACTCAAATCTAATCAAAGCCAGTGAACACTGATGGAGCTGATCTGATTTGGAAATTAGGGCATTGTCTGGGCCCTTTTTTTTTTTTTTTTTCCTTTCTTCTTCTGCTTCTACCTCTTGTGTTATATAAAACCAGGTTCATATTAGATTATGGATGACTTCCCAGTGGATGTCAGTGAAGGAGTTACTCCATATAATTTTCAGCACAGGGAAGCGAGGGCGGGGAGAGAGTAATTAAATTGAAGGCTAAATTAAAGGACAAGGTCCTGAGTGCATTTTCATCTCTATTTAAACTAATAGGAATGAGAACAATGGATCTTGCACGACTGGGCACATAACGTTCACTGTAGTCTGTCTCACTGCCTTTCTTAACATGCAGAATTTTACCTTCGATCAACAAATAATGTCCCACAAGTCAAACTTACTAATGTGAAAAAGGGCCTGTCTTTCAAACCTATACAGTGGGAATGAAATGAGATTTCTGCTTTGTGTGGCCAGAGCAATTCTCCTGCCACACAGCAAAGTAGGCACTAACTAACTCAACCAGACCTTTTGTCTTCTTCAGAAGGTAATGTTATTTGTTCTAGATTTTGTTGTCATTCTGTGTTTTCTGAGGTAGGTGAGCTAGGGTGGGAGTGTAAGGAGACTCAGGATTTTCCTTTATGAGGGCATAGATTTGCTAATCCTATTTTAAAGTCCAGAAAATTTACAGGACTTCAGAGTCATCTGGAGACATCTCTACCGTATGGTATTGTACATAAATGATTGCTTATCGTTGGGACTGGTACTGAATAATGATGTTCTGCCTATCTCTTTTTTTTTTAAAAAAAGAGAGTTACTAATGGGAATTGATTATTATACAGACTTTTCTCAGTTACAAAAGGTGGCATGAAAAAAAGAATTAGCAGTGTGTAGAAATAATGTCTCAAAGATCTTTCTTCAAACTGCTGTTTTTCCCGTTATACTTCCATTAAAATGAAATTGCTAAACTGCCTTGAACTTAATCATTGAACTACTGTTCACTCTCTAAATTACCTGTAAAGCTATTTGCCTCAGAATACATTTGTGTGATACCTTGCAACTCTTTTCAATGTGTTGGAGAGCAAAACGTGGAATTGCTTATGTATAATAATGAACAGGAAGGGTGCAAGACAGACGAACAAGCCTAGTAAGCTTAACTGAAAATAAGATGCCTTAAAAACCAAAATTATTTATATGATCCATTACAAACAGTTGGATCTGATCCAAAGTGCTTACCAAAACTTGAAAAATATAAACAATTATTTAAATCACAAATAATTTAAATTCGGCTTGAGCAAGTTGTGGTTTTGTGTGGGTTTTTTCTTAGTAGAGAACAGATTTGTAGGAATAAAAGAGATTTTTAAAAAAATTATTTTTAACCTTGCCTGTGATCATTTAGTAAAGCAGGTGTAAAAGCTTCTAACGTATTCGTCCATCTTCTACTCAGCCACGTTACTTCCATGTTCATAGCAGATCTGCTGGCTGCACTTCCCAGAGGTTCCTTGCCTTTGCCTGGTAAAACCTTTGCCTCTCCCTCCCAAAGAAACTTTGAGCATCACGCTTGCCCTTAGAGATGTTCTTACTGCAGCTTTGCCTTAGTTTTTTACTCCTGTCCTCCTCAGGTGCTACCCCTTTCCTCTTGAACGCTGCTAAGGATTTTGCAACCCTCCCTTGCCCTCACGCTGGATAACCTCTAGGTATTATGGTTATCTTGGATTGTGGTGTGTCTTTTAGTAGTGTCACACTAGTGTCTCAGGCTATGGCACGGTGTAAATCTAGCACCTTCTGTGCCTTGCTGCAAAGGACAATGTGCTTTGCTCACATCCCCCAACCCCCCACCCCGAGTGTACAGCCCCCAGAATTTATCCATATGCAGTAATCTAGTGATGGATGAATGCATTTGTTTCTCCTGATAAATACTTGCAAGAGCCCTGACCTAGGAGTGGTTGTAGGAAGATGGGAGCAGTGGAGACTCATGGAAGATGATGTAGAAAGCAGTGAATGGTTTTGGTGATTGCTGAGGCCAGAGCCCTTTCTGGGCCTCAGGGTAATGGGTGGCTCACAGACAGAGTGACTTTCATAGGACTGTCTAGCAGTTTTAGTATTTAAGTGTTTCCTCCCCTTATTTTTGTATGCAGTGCATTAGCTCTTTGTTTCTATAGCTGTATTTCTTTCTACCCCCACACACGTTGAGTGCATTGGTAGCATGAAAAGACCTTGCTAAAGACGACACTTCTGTTCGTAAGATCCCAAGGATGTGAGGTGCGGCAGGTTTGTATAACCGATGCTTAAGATCAATGCTGCACTTCTGATGTCCTTTGCTCTCTGATCTTAGCCATAGTGATTTTTGTTATCTTGGATTATCATTTATCGAGAGGTAGCATTTTCTTTGACTCGCTATTAAAAGTAAGAAAATATGTAAACTAGAGTTGAATTTTGTGCATTAAACATAAATGAAAGTTCAAAATATTTATATGTGGCATTCTAGATTGAAATGATTGCTTTCAGTTATTGCCTATTTGCCATGTAATGTGTGGCTTGTTTTTAAGAATTGTATTTTCACCAATTAATGTACTCATTATCCAAATTCATACATGCAGACAGCTGTAGAAGTATTGCAAGATTGGTGCATACAACGTGCTGGTTTTGGCAGTAGTCAGTTTGCTTTCTCTTCTACTTCTTGCTCCCCTCCTCTCTCCACAGCATCATCTATTTCTGCAACGAAACAGAAGAATGTGCTCAGTCGTGCTTCTCAGCAGTTCCGTAGCCTGTGGAGAGTGTGGGCAGTCTCTGTATGCAGCACCTTGGAAAATGTGTGTTCTCTTGAAGAAGTGATCTGCTGAAAAGCGTGTACTTGTACGGTTGTTCCAGCCTGCCTTGTTGCACTGCTTTCAAGGTCTGAAATGCCTGGTCTCTAATACTCCCTGGGATTTGCATTTCTTCTGCTGAAGAAACGCTAACCTGCCACAGTTACCCAAGGAGCCCTGAAGAGCAAGGACGCTGAATATGGCTCTGTGTGCTTTTTATGCAGTTTGGGGTTTGTTACTGGAAGTGGCCTTAGGATTTGGCCCAGTACCGAGGATCACTTGGGAACACAGAGGTAAGAAGAGAAACTTCAGTAATGTAATATGGGACACTGCCACAACTTCAGGGTTTCTGTGGGATCTGAAACTGCATGAGGCTGTATGTTCTTCCAGCCTGCTTGCTGCAAGTTTGGTCAGATGTTGCTGGCTTTGCTCAGCTTAGGACCAGAACATTCAAAAGTGACTCGGGCAGTGGGTGAACTGATTTCGGATCCTTCAAGCAGTTCTGAAAACATAGCTTTTTAAAGGATGAATTTTGACTTTGGCTTTCGCAGCTGAAGGATCTTGCAGCTGAGGGGTGCTTCAAGAGAAAAACCCAATAGCTGTATTTTGTTTTAATCAAATTCTTTTTACTTTGAGTCTGAACATATTAGCTGGGGAGGTGCATTTTGCTAATAATCTTTTTTATGCTTTTTTAGACTGAGATGTATTTTGACACTAAGCCATCCTGTGCACAAAATAAATCACCAGGTTAAGGAAAGATAAGCATTTGGCCCTCTTCTGACAGCATTATGTGGTGCCTAGAGTTGAAACAATCTTTTTCACAGAACATCACTTAGCCTGTATTTGAAGCTGCAGCAAATATTTGTAACCTCCCAATACAATTAGCAGGAGTCAGCAAATGTGGCACAAAGAGAAGTAATAGGGATCAGAGAATCCTTTAGCTTTTGGTTTAATAATTTTGCCTGGGTCTGAAGAGAACTCTAAAGCAAGGACTATAGAGTAGCTACTTGCTGCTGTTTGTGAAAATCCTTCCTGCCCCTCCCTGCCCGCCCCCCCATTAAATTTTTTCCTTTTTCTCCTTTTCCCCCCTCCTGCACTTCCATGTGTCATGGATGCTTTAGGTCCTCCTTTACTATTAGTTAGTTAGCAACAATTATTTACCCAAGTGTGCTGTAACCAAACAAAACCAAACAAGTATATGGGCAGTATGAAGAAGCGACTATGTGATAGTCTCTTGCACAAAAAACTGTCTCCCAAGCTTTCAGTCATTTTTCTGTTATGGTTGTACATGCAGAAAAAAATACTCTTATATATTAGTCATTTTGTGTCATCTTTGTCCAAGCCATTCTGTTCCAGTCTGCATGCTTCCTCTTTCCACTGCCTTTTCCTCTGTGTCTCCCTTTTTCTCTCATCTTCTCTTCCTTTTCATCTTGATTTTCCCTTATGTTATTTCTTTCTGTCGTGTGCATTTCATCTCAGGTCTCCACTTCAAAATCAGGTTATTGACCCTCTGTAAATGGTTCCTTCGTAGCTTCTGTGCCTTTTTTCTGCTGTGGTAGTATGCTGAAGTGTTGTCTTTTAAGGTGCAGGATTTTTTGTGATATTTGTTTGGGGCAGTTGCAAGGGACATGGCGACTGACCTGATTTTCCACAGTAGGTGGATACGTGAAAGGGAAAAGGTGAGGAAGGACCTGATGGTGGATGTGTAAAATTAAAGGTTAGAAAAAAGGGAATTAACAGAAGAAAATGAAGGAAGACGTGAGTTACAGGGGTCACTACAAGAGGAAACATTTAGGCATTTGAAATTGCAAGAGAAAGCGGGGACCAGTGATTTTGGTGTTGATGGGAGCTGATGTTTCTGCTGAACAAAGCTTCTGAGGGGTCTCTCGTCTGTTATGTGGGTGTCTGAACTAACCGTTGTTGTTTGCAAGATACCCAACAGCTGTTAGACAACTTTAGAAAAATGACCCATAAACTCGACCCTAAGTGATTGTGTTTCTTCATGTGGTGCTGGTTTTCTTTCATTTCAACAGAGGTCCAGCTAATACATTTTCATGAATCAGAAGTGTCAAACTATTCAACCTTGCTGTTAAGTGAAGACAAAGATGTTCTGTATGTAGGAGCCAGAGAAGTGATCTTTGCATTAAATGCGGTGAATATTGCTGAAAAGCAGCATGAGGTATGCATTTTAATACATTATCCTCCATGTAAAAATCATGCTCCAAATTTGACTTCATTTCCTTATATCAGTAGCACTACACTTCAGGTGGTAGATACCTAAAAGAGAAAATACTCTGTGTGGGCTGCTACTGTGTTATTTCTGGAAGATGCTGTAGGGTAAAATGTGCCATCAGATGAGAGGAAGAAATGAGAAGTTGGATAGAAAAAAACCTAAGGAGACCTCTAATTATTTTCTTCTTGGGGACAGGATGCTGGACTGGAGGGACTTCAGGTATCATCTGTAATGGTGGTTCTTATACATATTTTTATTATCAGGAGTGGGCCATCTGTAAATCTGAATCAGAAGGTAATCTAATCCGAAACAGAAGCAAAGTTGGAGTTTGCTCAGAGTGGCAGGCTGCAAACGTGCTTCAAGTGAAATGAGGGCCCTGTCCTTTCGGTTTCAGCTTCTGTTTTGTGTCTCTAGGTGTGTCTGCACAGCAAGCGGTGGTGCAGACAGGTCAGATCCAGCTTGCTCAGGGAAGTGCTCTGGTTGTGCTGACGCTGGCTTCTCAGAGTAGATTAGCCCATGCAGACGTCTGCTAACATTGTATTGCTTCAGTCCATCCCTGGCTCCTGCTTCTCATCCCATCAGCAGCACAGGCTGACACTTAGAGGTGCGGCACGGAGTCCCACCCAGGATGTTTTGGAAGATGCTCATATGATTTTTAATGAACAAAATGTTAAAATTGGGCAATTTCACCAGCATATAAAACTTGTTTTCTGAGTGCCTGTACTGTCAAAAGTTGTACTTCTCCATACAGTGTAAATAAGTTTTCTTTGACCACCCCCCCAAGTGTTTTTCATTCAAGTGTGAATCAAATTGAGAAGTACTTAAAATTGAGAAGTACTTAAAACAGTTACAGTTGCATTTCCCTAATGCATATGGTAATGCCAACTTCATTAGCAATTTGAGGGGAAACATCATGATAAACCCAAAAGATAATAGCTGTGGTTTAGCCCCGCTTAAGGCACATGCATTTGGAAGTGTCACCTCCCCAGGAAAGAATGGATTCGAACCTTTGAAAGCTACTTGTAAAATGGCTTGCATTTGCTGCAGATAGCCTTAGGATTGCCTTTCTTTCATGTGTTATTGCAAGATTTTTCAGACCTTGCATTGAATTAAAGTGTGTTGAATGTGCCTTTTTGTTGCTTGTTTTTTCACTTAGTTACACTGGAAGGTCACCGAAGATAAAAGGACTAAATGTGCAGTCAAGGGCAAATCAGAACAGGTATGTGCTTTTATTGAACTTTGAGAAAGATGTTATACGTTTCACTTCAAGAGGAGTGATGTTAAAAGAAGAAAGGCTCCAACTGTTTGAAATTAAAATTTTCAAATAATCACCTAAATTCTTTAATTAACTTGAGCTTTAGAAATTGCAGCATGCTGAGTCTTTTTTTTTTTAAATTCTTAGTTCATTATTTCATCCTGGTGAATATTATTTGAATGTTTGAAAATCTGAACACACCCTGATGCGTGCTTAACGTTACAAGTTTTTCCATTAAAATGATAAACCAGTATTACTTTCACTGAGGTGATAGCAACTGTTGTGTTTTGTTATTGCAGTAATTCCTCCCCAGAATTTGATTTTACAAAATGACTGATAGTTTTGTTTGCTTTGCTTTAGGGCATAGAGTTTTTTTTATTAGGTCAGTGCTGTTCCACCAGTGTGTTTTTCACTAACTACATATATCCTTATTGTGGAGCTCAGCGGGTGTGCCCCTTGCGGCAGCACCTTGCTGGTGTGGCTGCTCAGGCAGCTCCCCAGCACCTGAGCAGTCTGATCTCTTGCCTGCCCGGCAGTGCAGGCAGCTCAGCCCCCGGGATCCCTTGGTGTTTCTGGGAACCGCAGACTCCTCACGACTGCTAGCGCGCAGGCTAGCTCGCTCATTTTGCCTTTCTGTGGGGGTGGTTTACTTGAGGTGGTTGACTGTATGTGGATGTACCTTTCCCCTTGTGTAGTGCCACTTCGTTTAGTGATACGGTAAAGTGAGGGTTTGCTGGGCAAGACTTTTAGGGTTTGCTGGGTCAGGCTTTTAGCACAGGTTTGAATGTGGAAGTCTGCAAGCCCTGCGAATACAAAAAGTAGTCCTACTCTACACTTGCAGGGATTTGACATGAGTACCCGTGAACCTGCGGCCTCTTTGGTTCACACTGTTGTAAAACCCCAGGTGCTGCATCCACGGCTGATAGACATCCTGCATTCATGGGGCTCCTCGAGGTGGGAGTGGGCTCTCTCCCCCTTGGCTCAGCTTACTGCCTTTCCTTCCACTGACAACCATCACTACATTATCCTAACATGAGACGTGGCAGGTATTTAAGGGCCATTTTCTCCTTGTCTGTCTCTTGTCCAAGGATGCACTCAGAGAATGTTACTTGTGTTCTCCAGGTTCAGTTGGGGTTACTAGTAGTAATATTCACATACATGAGATGTGATGAGAATATGAGATGAATATGAGATGTGAATTTCTCTCATGTGCATATGCATACAGTTTGGTGGACGGTGTGTGCATCTCCACCAGTCCTCTGCAGAGATTATTGGTGTTAGTTAGAAGGGATGTTAGACCCCATAAACAGGTACTTTGCCAGACTCCAAACTTCTCTTCCTTCTTTTTTTTTTCCCCTCCCCCAGTTTAGCAAGTCACATTTACTGCCAGCCATGCTTTTTCCTCATTGTACTCATAAACTTTTACTATAAGTCACATTTATGTTGTAGCCATGATGTTCTGCATAGTGCAGTAGTTTCAAAGGGTCAAGATGTTAAGCCACTACTACTATTTCTTACACTAAAATGGGCAGTCCTCTCCCCCACCCATCACTACTATGCTGTTTAGCGCCAGCAAAAAGCATTTATGCAGCTGTTCAAGGGCCTCATCTGGCAGAAAACTGGTTTTGCTCTTTTTTCCCCCCAGTTTTCTGCCATACCTAACACTCCATACGGTCACAGAAAGACTTCTCATAAGAAGGAGGAGTGAAGACAGTGCTTATACTTTGCTTAAATAGTTTATGGAACTACAGTACAGTGGTGGTATCTGGCTGTGTACTAGCAGGAATTAAGGGGTGTTGTTGATACTGTTTTTTTCCCTCTCTCTAAGTGGGTGTTTAGAGTTGTTTTTCATGGTTATTATTCTGAAACTTTATGGTATTCTTTATTCAAGGCTTTGCTCAAACTCCTTGTTCTATTTCAGAGCCAAAGGAATTAAGAAGCTTCTCTTGGATGAGAGAGCAATTGATATCAAGGATTGAAAAAAAGGACAGATATAAATGACAAAGCTTTATAGTTAATTTAATGGTATTAGAGGTTTCTCTCTTAAGAAACAACCTTGACTATCACTTACTGTTTCATCTAGGCTTACAAAGGGTGACAAAGTCTAAAACTTACTCCATGTTTAACTAGTTGTTCCCATGTACCAGGTGTGTCTTTGGAGCTTATGCTTTCATGGAACAATTTGAGAAGCGCCCTGCTGAGCATATGGTACTTGGTCATGCTACCCTGATAGGTATACTGAGGCAACTGCGCACTGCTGGCTGTAGGAAGCCAGGTGCTGCAGGACTAGAGCTCCTGGAGATTGCAGGGAGATGGTGTCCCAGTGGTGACTATCACCCAGCCTTACTGGTGTGGTGTAGCATAAGTAGTGGGCAACAGATGAGCTGACAGCACAACTTTAATTGTTAATTTGTGTTGGAATGTGGAAGCTGGTTTTATCAGACTGGTCCTTTTCTCATTCTCTATTACAGACAGAGTGTCGTAATTATGTGCGTGTCTTGCAACAGCTGAATGATACTTTTCTCTACGTGTGTGGAACTAACGCATTTCAGCCAACATGCGATTACCTGGTAAGAATGTACATACGTTTTGACCCAATAACAACTGTAACTTAAAAGCAGCTCATTGAAACAATGAGTTAATCTCCATTCCCAAAGACTGTTGCAATTTCAGTGCTGGTCCTAATGTTTGGAGTACTTATTACACTGTCCCACAGTAATGGTAGAGTATAGAAATAAGCCGTACTGTTCCTTTTTCAAAGTGCTTACTGAATTGTTGATTTGTCTTGTTTAACTGCGGATTTACTTTTTCTTAGCTTTCATAATTCTTTGCTTCTCGTGCATTAGCATAAAAACAATTTCTAAAACTGAAATGACGTTCTTTGCAACTTCCATCCGTTACCGAATCGCCCTGAAATTTCTCAGATTCCTGTCTCTGCTTGTCTTGTCTCTGCTCCTGGCTATGCCACAGCTTCACAGTGCTGAATGCTTCAGAGTGAAGTCTTGGAGCAAAATCAAGCTCCCTTTTCTCGCTGCAGCTCTTAACAATTCTGAAATTGGGAAATCTTGTAATTGTTTTGCTCTTTTTTGTCTCCCCTGCTTGAAAGTCTGCCTGCCATGACCTCTGGAACATTGCCAGAAGTCATTGCCCTTAGCCTCCAATGTCTTCATTACATGGTATAACTGATCACTTCCCCAATACTGTGGCTACAGTTCTCTGTCATCTTCCTGATCCTCATTCCCTTGGTTTTTAAGGGATTTATAAAGTAGCAGCAGAAGTACTCTGTTGCTTTTTAAAATTTAGTTGGATTATGCCCCATCTCACAAATTTAACATAATCTCAAAAATTGCTAAATCCACTTCAGAAAGCCTTCTTGATTTCTAAAACTCCACATTTTTGTGCAGGCTAATTCAATAATTAACTTCTCTGCCTTTCCTGCTCTGGCTTTTTTGGGTGCCCTTTCTTGAGGTCTGTCTGGATTTAGCTTTTTGTCTTCTGTTCTTTTCTGCTCCCGTCTTCACAAATCATAGGATCACATTTCCTCTCTGTCTGCTGGACTCGATAAGATTTTCTGAAAAGGCATATGCCTTTTATAATGTTACAAAAAATACCTTTGATGCTGGAAGTTGATATAGTCCGTTATCTGGTGTTAATTTTTCAGTTACCTTTGCACGAGTCAAGTGGCTGAAAGAAAAAGTTGTTTTGTGGTTTGCAACTTAATTTTTTGCAGAATTTAATTTCATTTGAACTTGGAGGTAAAAATGAAGATGGTAAGGGCAGATGTCCATTTGATCCTGCTCAAAGCTACACATCTGTTATGGTTGGTAAGTTCAGACTTTGCATACCTCATTACTATGTATAAAAATGCAAGATCTTTTCTGCTGTCTTTCTCGAGTCTCTCAATATCAAAATGGTAGATGCATCTGTATTTTTATATCTTTACTGTGTATCTAGATAGACATTAAAATACTTATGTAGTCAACCTTAGCGGGAGAACGTAAAACTCCAGGTTGTTTTGGAAGCAACTTTTAAAATACTAATTTTTAAACTGTATTTTCAGATGTTTAAGATATTTAGTCCAGGTAGTCTAAATGTACTTCGACTGCCTTTGTAATATCAATTACTGTCATTTCAGTAAATTTAACGAGTAGAATTTTTTAGCTGTCCTGAAGACATACCCATGAGACAGAATAGGGAAGTGAGATGTTTATTGTGAGTATATTACTGGATAGACACTGGATAGATACCACTGAATCTTGATTTGGTGAAACCAGAGTTCATGGCTGTACCCTGGTGTCACAAGATCATAAAAGAGAAGCTCAAAGTAACACGAAACAGGAAACGAGAAAGAAAAGAACACACTCCCTGCATTGTTGTCTAAATTCTTAAAAGTTGAGTTTGAATAATGGTGGCATAGAAGGAGAGTAAAATACTTACTTCCAAAACTTCTGTGCATTTCTTAAGTAAATCTACATGTTTGTACATAAACTGTAGGTTTACATGTTAAGTGTTGAAGTATCACAAAAACAATGCTGACTTTTGCCAGTTGCTTGTGTTAGAGCAATAGTAAACCCAAGTGTGGAAATGTTAGCCTTGAGAATGGTCAGCAGAAATGTAAACATAGAAGACATGTCTGGGGCAATTTAGAGGAAATCCTTGTTTATCTTTTCTTGTGGGAAGTTTAAGCTTACATAGTCTCCTGAAATATTTATGTACCCTTTTTTGTATCCAGTGCATAAGAAAGTCTAAAATATTTGTTTTTGTGTTAAAGATGAGGAGCTTTATTCCGGGACTTCTTACAATTTCTTGGGAAGTGAACCTATTATTTCACGGCACTCTCATCAGAGCCCTCTGAGAACAGAGTATGCAATACCTTGGCTTAATGGTAAGTGGGCATGAAAACTGGTCCAACCAAATTGTTCTTCCTTCTTCAGTGTCACACTTGCACAGAGTTTAAGTGTCTTACCTGGGGTAAGGGGCAATTGTCTAATATCAGAGAATGGATTTTGTTATACTGGCATACACTGACATGTGAGTGTATGTATGCCCTCAGGTGTGCTATCAAGAGATTTTATTTTGAAATTTCATGATTTTTATCAGCATTGAAAACAGCTTCAAGACATACAGGCTTCAACTTGATGTTAAAGGGCTACAGTTTATTTTATAGCTACTTCTTCATCCTTGCAATAATGCAGCATAGTTACGATATATTAAGGAAGAGAATGGTTTTGGTCTCTAATGGGTTTTCAAATTGAGCTGATCGTGGTTCCTGATGATTTCAGTTTCTGAATTTCAAAATTCACCGAGTTCTGTGAATGCTCAGGGGTTTTGCTTTCTGCAGAGGACCACAATGATGAAGTTAGCATATTCCAAAAGATGCATTATGTCCAAAAAGTACAGGATACTGAGTTTTGTAATACATGTTGTAATGGTACTGTCATTTTTAGTGTTTCAGCTAATAGCGGAAATAGAGGAGAGGTAGGCGAGGGAGGGTACCTCTCCAGGCCCATTAGAAAATGACGCTTGAGTGTGGACTGAAGAACGTTGAAATAGCAAGATATCAGACCATAGAGATCCCTTGGGCATCTTAGTGCTTTCACATAGGGTTCATGGTTTTTTTTTTTCCCCCCTCTATTTCTATTTTTTTAGAAATGCTATTCATATTATTATGAACAGCAAACTGTGTAAGCAGGTCAGTGACTGGAGAGCAGGCAAATGGAGTGTGAGGTTTGGGCGAAAGAGAACTCCTAGAAGGTCTTTGAGAGAATCAATTTAGTAGTCTCATATATAATATAAAATTCTTCTCTTTGTATCTGTAGAGCCCAATTTTGTTTTTGCTGATGTGATAAGAGCAGATCAAAACAACACAGATGGAGAAGATGACAAGATATACTTCTTTTTCACTGAGGTGTCTGTGGAGTATGAATTTGTTGGAAAACTGATGATTCCAAGAATAGCTAGAGTGTGCAAGGTGGGACATAGTTCAATTTGCTTTTACTAATTCAACTAGAATTTTGTGTGTGTGTGTTAAAAAGCATTTGTTATTGTGGACTTACTGCCAGTTAAATGGAAGTGGTCAAACTTAGTGAATCTTAGTGAATCAGCAATTTCAATCAGTTCTTCAGAACTGAGAAAGCCTAATTGTTGCTTTGGGAACAAATACTTGATTTGATTTTGCACAATGGTGATATTTCAGTACATCTGGGGGTTTTGCCCACCTCTGGGGGAAAAAACCTAACTACCACAAAGCCCAGCAACAGAAAAAGTGTCTCCCCTGGCTTTCCTTTTTATTTTTTTTAAACAACTCCAAGTTTAAGTACAGCTCCCTGGGAATAATTGACTTTGGTTGCAGCTGAGCGGGTAGGATTTTTGTCAAGTTACTTTCAGGCAGCTGTATACAAACAAAACTGTAGCTGTGTCCACAGCAGAATAGGTCTTGGCTGTGGTGTAGCAGCTTCCATGAAGCTGTTAGAGCTGCCAAAGCCTCAAGGAAAACGGTCACCAGCAGCCTGATTCTGTCATACCTGCTGTGTTTAAACAGTCAGTGTGTTAGGCTGATTCAAGCACATACTCAGGAGTGTTGGTTAAAAACCTTACTGATGAAAGAGGTTTTTTCCAGGAGAAAATGTTGATTTAACAAAAACCTTTGCAGTGGAATGTATCAATTTCCTCGGGATTTTTTTTTCCAACAGGAAATTTATCTAGCCGTTTCATTTTGATGAGGCTGAAATGTTTTATTTTGACTTTACTGTTTTATATTTAAACACGGAAGTCAAAACATCAAGAACAAGTTAGTGCCCTTGAGATTTCCATTAAACAAGCAGCTGGAGGCAGATTTACATGGGGCTTATTACTATGGCCCTCTGCCCACCGACAGCTTGTGCACGCTTTAAAAGGGTAGTATCATGGAATATGAGAGCTTTATTGCTGCTGTTTGAAATAGGAGTCAGTGGCAGGTTGCAAATCTATAAGCATTTATACTTAATTGTTTTCATAAATTTTGCAATTTCCTTTAATACATTGCATAACAACATTGGATAATGAATGGGAAATACTAATAAAGTTCAAATATGCCTGCTTTTTGAAGAGAAGTAACAGAGTTACAGCTCACATATGAAGTATTTTGAAACATTTCTAGTCAATGTATCTTTTCTTCTTAAAGCCTTGGTTCTGCAAATCCTTAATAATTTCATTAGAAGAAATGCAGCAATGGCTTAATCCTGCAAGCAGTTACCACTTTTATTAATGTCAGGCAAGTTTCAGTGCATATTGCAACATTAGAGTTTAAATCACAGTTTAGATGTCACAGAACAAATGCAGTGTTACTCCTTTCTCTTAAGGGACAGTATAATACTTCCATGGTCATTCTACTTGTTCTAATAAGCGTTTTTTTTCTAAGGGTATGTTGCTCATCTCAGTTTTTCAAGTGTTGCTGAAGTATGGTTCTTCTATAAGTCTCACATCTCATCTTTATATGTTGATAGAAACCATTCTGCATTATTTTTGTTGAATCAACTAATTTTCCTGTGGCTTCCTTACTTCTCTTTTTGCAAATGTGTTAACATTTATTGATGTTGCTATAGATGAAATGTTAGAAAATAACAGGGCTCAGTAATTTCATGCTGTATAGCAGTGGTTCTTAAATGCAAAAATGCTGCTAATTCTCCTCACAAACACCTTTTTATTTTTTTATGATCAAAAGAGGGACCAAGGAGGATTAAGGACTTTGCAGAAGAAATGGACTTCCTTTCTCAAGGCCAGATTGATTTGTACCATCCCTGATAAGAATTTAATTTTCAATATTATCAATGATGTTTTTATTCTCAAGTCTCCAACTTTGAAGGAACCAGTGATATATGGAGTCTTCACTCCGCAACTGTAAGTGTGGTATAGCCTTTTCCTGGATAAGTACTTCTAATGTCAGTTGGCTACTGCAACAAGTACTAATTACTTGTGTGATTTTTTTTTTTTTCTTTCTTCCTGAACTTTTAGGAATAATGTGGGGCTGTCAGCAGTGTGTGCATTCAATCTGTCTACTGTAGAAGAGGTTTTCTCAAAAGGAAAATATATGCAGAGTGCTACAGTAGAACAGTCTCATACAAAGTGGGTACGATACAATGGGGAAATTCCTAATCCTCGACCTGGTGCAGTAAGTTCCTGTAATCTTGGATCTGGTGACTAGTCTTTTTTTAATGCACAGGAGTAAAGAAACTAGAAAATATTAGATAATCTACTAAAGCTTGATTTTAGTTTGCCCTGATCTGGATACTTTTTGTTGTAAAGACTTTGTAGAAAAAGTGATTTATTCTGAACTTTTTGTCTGGGAATTAAAGTGGGGGTTTTTAATTTATGATTGAGTTATTTGCTGGTTTTGTATTTTCATTATTTTGTTACTAATTTT
Organism: Fulmarus glacialis; assembly: GCF_000690835.1. Taxonomy (NCBI): domain Eukaryota; kingdom Metazoa; phylum Chordata; class Aves; order Procellariiformes; family Procellariidae; genus Fulmarus; species Fulmarus glacialis. The sequence continues at coordinate 54,403 of NW_009207480.1, forward strand.
CTAGTGGTGAAATAGATGTCAGTATACACTAGGCAACACCAAATACTTTTTAGTTCAGATGAACAGAAGTGTGGCAGTTGTTGCATTGTCTCAGTAGGTTCAGCATGTTTATCCAATGCAGTTCATTGCTCTGCAAACTAAAATGTTCATAGTGCTGGGTCTCCTTCACACTTTTCTTACTTTCTTATGGTCCTTGCAATCACCTTGTTGCTACTGCTGAATGACGTGACAGTTAAAAGTAGTTAAGAAGCATAAGAGTCCAGAAAGAATATTTTCCTAAAATGTATTTTGGGCCCAAACAAAAATGCAGTCTGAAACTCAGAGATTAGTACATCGCAGAAGCCAAAGTGCTATGAGACTTGAGGACCTTCTTCAGTAGAATGAGTATAATGTAAAGGTGTGCTTACTGTCTGAAATAATGCAGAGGAGAAAATGCTGTTAATTGTCTCTATTTTGTACAAGTAAATTATATAATTTGGTTGTCTCTTTTTTTGGTTTGTTCCCTCCCCTACTAGTGTATAAACAGTGAAGCCAGAGCATCAAACTACATGAGTTCTCTGAATTTACCAGACAAAACATTGCAGTTTGTTAAAGATCATCCTCTAATGGATGACTCAGTGACTCCAATGGGAGACAGACCTCGACTAGTAAAACGAGATGTGAAATATACCCAGATTGTAGTAGACAGAGTCAGAGCGCTCAATGGCACCATATATGATGTTATGTTCATCAGTACAGGTGAGCTCTGCAAAACACTTTTTTCTTTTAACGATGCACTGTTTATTTAGGCTGAAGTGTGTTCTAAGAGAAACTCTTGAGATTTCTGTATTTACGGTGCTTTTACACCAGCTGGTGTTGTCATGAAAAAGTAAAGAGCCATGGTGAGTAAGTGAAGAATCTTACGTGCTTTGAAAAAGTATTGCAGGAAAAGAACTGCAAAACTGCAATGAGTGCAGCAAAACCACACATAAAATAATCCCTAAGTCGTCGTTCTTTGTCCCAATATATTATTTCTTGTTCAGAGCTCCTTACGATGGCAGGTTTAATGGTTGCCCTTGGCAGTTTTGTGAAGTCTTCAGCTGAACAGCAAGCAGGTTATTGAGACAATTTACAGCAATCGTGCAATTTTTTTCCTGCCTTTTTATTTTAAGGATCTTACTTAAATATATTGCTTTGTTGTTTCAGATCAAGGAGCCCTGCACAAAGCTATCAGCTACGAAAATGGAATGCATATTATTGAAGAAACACAGCTTTTCCCAAACTTTGAGCCAGTCCAAACTCTCTTGCTTTCATCCAAAAAAGTAAGTGCTATAAGCATCACAGCATTCATCTCACTTTGCTCTTCCACAAAACTTTTTAGTACCACCTTGTAACCTTGTCGTGACAAAAGATGACTGTCACTGTGCACAGAGCCAAAGGCTGCATCTGTAACTCCTCGCCCCGCAGCAGTACCTGTTGTCTCGTGCATTTCAGTGTGTTTGGTAGGTGGCAAGCTTCTGAAGGTATGTGGATATGGGGAAGGCGGTAGTGGAGGGCACAGGTGTGCAGGTCCTCACTTGGGATTCGGTATGCAGAAGCTGAGAGCTGTAGTATGTTTTCAGGTTAGGAGTAATGTAAAAATCCTGACCCCTTGTGGCCATTGCAAATCCGTGAGGAGAAATCCTCATGGGTTTAGCAGAGGAGTGGTATATCTTTCTGAGGAAATAGACCTAAGAAGAGAGAACAGTCTTGTCTAGCAGAGAGACTCATAATTGTGTAACTAATTGGTTTGTCCTGTCCCAAGTCTCGCAGGCCTCTGCATGCTCGATATATCGTGAGAGCAGTCATGTTGGTGCGGCTGGGGTGAGGACCTCTGGGAGGTCCTATCTGCCCAGTGGGGCGCCAGTTGCATCTCCAGCTGGGGGGACAAGGCTTGCTGCAGGCTCCAAAGCCAGCAGTCGTTCTGCGCTATTAATCAGTCGCTGGGTTTAATCCTGGAGTGGTTTTGTGACAATGGGAGGATAATCACTGTCCTCTAGTTAGGCTTCTGGCTGTAGTTACTCGGACCTGCAGATCCATGAATGTCTGTGAAATTATTACCCTAAGCAGTGGCTTGTAGCATCAGACCCCTCAACTGGTGAAATTTCAGGGTTTCTTAAGGAAAGAATGACTCTTTCGAAGTGTCTGGTAGTAATACTGGCATTCAGGAGCTACCTAGTGATCAATAAATGCTCTGCAGCTAGGATTTTAGGAATACTGCCAAGATATCTTAGAAACAGCTTTTATTTTTGGGTGATATTTAATAAAACTTTGCATGCCAACATGACCAACTCAGTGGAAGAGAGCTTTATGTCATCATTCTTTCAAGTTCACCTTGCACACATATTAGTTCTTTCATGCTTATAATAGAAAGAAGTCTTGAAGACAGTATACTTTTAATAGACAAATGAAAATCAGTGCTTAAAAATTTCAGTGCTTATAGATTTCAGTAAAGATGTTTGTATTATTTTTGTATGATGCATCACACTGGCAACTTACTCTGTGTGTGTGTGTATGTGTGTATATGTATATATATATATTTTTTTAAAAAAACATTTGCTTGTTTCTTCTGCTTTATCTGCAAAGAAAGCTTCAAATGCCTTACTTTAACCGGAGGTTCCAGCATTTGCCCTGTGGTAGAAGATAATGATAGATAACTCTTCTAATAAATATTGCTAATGCCCATTCTTCTAATTGCGGGTAAATTGTGGGATCATTCATACACTGGCTTAATTATGATTCCCCCATTTCTGGGAAGTGGAAGGGAAGGGATAGGCATTACAGCCTGATACAAAGACACATGATCTAGCGGTTTCAGTATGCACTTGCTAGCCAAGGCTAGTGTAGAAATGATAGCACTGAATTTATTCACTCTGAATCCAGGTGCCACATGCTCAGTTCCTCAAGAATATCCTGGAAGGGGGCGGTGCATGACATGGCATAGGGGATGCGTAGGGAACGCCCTGTCTTTCAGAGAAACTTCTCTCTAAGCTTAGCATTGAAACAAAACACAGCGTCCTGCCTGGCACTGTGGAGAGTAATGGCTTGTATCTTCTGCAAGAGAAAATTTCCATGTTGCTAGTATAACTTTTGACACGTAAAACTAACGCTCAAAACTGAAGCAGTGCTGCCCAGTACATTCCCAAAAAAGCAGCAGTCCTTTTCAGCGATGAGGAGTTGGAAACTGGGTCAGGTGCCAGAGTCATGAAAGCTGTATAGTTGTGGTACTGGAAGCTTCTTTTTCTTCCTTCCCTCTGATGCACAGGGCTTGGTCACAGCCTTGGCTCCCTGCAAACGTAACCAGCAAATGTCTCCTTGCTATTGTAGGAACGTGCAAAATTGTGGGTTTTGTGGTTTTTGCAATACCCTGGGTCCCCCTGTTTTGCTGATGGGCACCATTAGCATCAGTCTTCTATGCAAAGATCAGCCTGAAATGTGCAGGAGACTTTTGGGAAGCGCTTTTTGACCTAGATAGGTAGGGTCCAAGAAGGCAGGTATCTTGTCTGGACTAAATGTCTATTACACTATTTCTGGTGGGTGCAGGGATTACTTCTGCCTAAGCAGGGATTACTCCGGCTCCCCAGTGTGAAAACACAGGTTTCTACCTCCTTTTAGTGATCACAGTCAGTTGCTACTGACTTGCTTCATTAGAGCTGGTCTTGTGATATGTGTAGTGGCATCCCATAGTAATGGATTTACCACAAGAGGGTAATAGCTGTTATCCTGATGGTGGGCTTCAGACCTCTCCGGAGTCAGAGTCCTTTCTGAACACGTTATTGCAGTAGTCTCCAGGCCCTTCCCATATACCTTCACCTTGTTTGGAGGGTGGTGGGCAGAGTCAGATGAGGCTACAGTAGATCCTCATAACTCCCACTTGACTGAAAGATGAGTCTGAATTTTTTAAAATGGTCTGCTCAGCTCGCTGCATGTTCTCTGAACTCGTGGATGTACCAGCTGTTTGCAGTGTTGTAGTGTTGGCTTGGATGTTAGCTAGCAGAGTGCTAGAGAGATGAGCAGCGCTTAGTGCATTGGGGGAGCTTTCTGGCAGAGTGGGAAGCTTTTCCTAGGAAGTCATCCGTCTCCACGACTGCAGACTTTCTTCTGTGGGCACTCCAGTGTAGTCCAACCTAAGTTAAATTTCAGGATGAAAGACTGCATTTGAATGTATGTCTCTGAAGTTTGATTCTCTTTCAAAGTCCATCTTCCAGCAGTGCCAGCAGATTCTTTTTTGATCCAGTTTTGTCTTTCATCTTCCAGTGTCAAGAGTTTCTTTGAAAGCTGTCTGCACACTTCATATATGAGACGGATCCAAACTGATTTGTGCTTGGTCTTGTAGCTTCCTCTAGAGACTGCTGTTAGTCAGAATGCATCATTCATTAGCTTAATTTTAAGACAGACTTCCTCATGATCACTGCATTAAAGAGACTAACCTGTTCCGAGTTCTCATGGCAAAACCTCTTTACATCCTTCGCGAACGAGTGACAGTGAGCCTCAAAACCTAAGTTCAGCCCTAAGATGCCCCGTTAGTTGTTTTCTTGAGGCTGTTTCTGATGTCAAGACCAACAGTCTGCACCACAAACATGAGGTTTTTTGAAGAGTGTTTCTCTGCTAGAAATCTTTCTTGGTTTTCTGCCCATCACTTTGTGACCGTATTCATCCTGCTGGAGTCAAGCAGTCTCACTGCAGACACGACCCCTAAGTACATCTCTACATACTGAGATCCGTACAGCTGCAGTACAGGAAAAGCAACTCTGTGCTTGGATCCGGCTCATTTGCCATGACAACTGTATTAGGTTAGTGATAAATCCACTCGGTATTTTGCTCAGGATGAAGCCAACCCACTGCCAAGGTGAGGTGTGCTGTTCAGCTTTGTATGCACAGCCTCTCAAAAGGACTAGAGGGTTGGTCACTGGTGGTTTTGGGTTGCAGCGCAGGCTCCTTTCTGGGGGCTTTGCGTAATAGTATGTAAATTCACAATGTACCTTTAGCCATTGGTTTCCCTGAGCTTTGAAACAGGTGAGTGAAATAAGGCAGCTGCCCACCTCTTACGAGAATGATATACGGGATGAACGTGGTCTTTTCCTGCTGTGCTCAGAGTGAGATTTGTTTGGGATCCCCAGCAATAGTGGGTCAAGCAGCTGTTCTGTTTATATCCGCCTTTTCCTAGGTGTGATGCAAGTGTTGTTTCCTTTGAATACTGTCCAGTGTTCCTCCTCAAGTAGCAAGCTGCATTTGACTGTTGTAAGGCTGGTGCTGTTGTGGCTGCAGAGACCTGAGTGGTAGAAGAGCTCAAGTAAGGCTGCTTTGGGTTAACAGAAGCAGTTGCTGCATACAGCAAGCCTTGCCTGTTCAGGCTTGCGTGTGCCTGCTGCAGCCTTGTCATCAGCACAGGCTTGCCTTGCTTCATACAAGGATTGTTGGTGCATTCGTATTTGTGGAAAAACTGTGTGATAAAGCCACGGCTAGACATGGTTACTTTCCATTGTCATAAACTGTATCTATTTTAGATTTTTGTTCTTTTGTCTTTTTGTACTTCCAGCATTGCTGAATATTTTCAAGATAAGTTTCCTTTCCTTTCTAGAAGTAAAAGCTAATCAAAATGCTTATTTCCTTCATGCTCCAGTTTGTAAAAACATGGCTGTATGTATGCAACTCTTTACTTTTAATAATTTTTAAATTGTTCCATGAATTGGATTGTTTGGCTTTGAGAGAGTGATTGGCTGTGGGTTTGTTTGTTTTTTTAGGGCAGAAGATACCTCTATGCTGGTTCAAATTCTGGTGTGGTTCAGTCTCCAGTGGCATTCTGTGACAAGTACACCACTTGTGTTGACTGTGTTTTAGCAAGGGATCCTTACTGTGCTTGGAAACCCCTTGAAGCTTCCTGCATTGATATTTTTAAAGAAAGTGAAATTGAAAGGTAATGGTAGCCTTTGATTACCTTACAGTTACAATCAATATTGCATCAGTCTTGCCCCTTACTGATAACTGGTATTTTTTTAACTGAATATTTTCAAATACAGACTTTTTCCTATCCATCTCTGTCTGCTTGTGCTACTTAGATAAAATGAATCTTACTTAGTAAGAGGATGGGCAGGCTGTAGGAAACAAGATTTGAAGTTGTAATGCATGGACTTCCTTTTTACAGGAACTGGATTCAGAATATAGGTGGAGATGCGTCATCTTGTTCTGGTGAGTTAGTCTTTGAAGAGCTATTTCATATGTCTAGATGGAGCAGTGGAAGAGTTGTGTTTAGTTTGGCTTGGTTTTTGTGATTATCTGGACATTCATTTATATTTTAATAGGTATGAGTTTCTGCTTTTGAATATTTGAGCATCTGTACAGCCTGCGTGTTGTCTTAAAATGCCTGTATCTGTATACATTTCAGTGTGCAGTGCACAAACCTCTGAAATGAACAGGGGCACCTCAACAGCGACTTGTGAATGAAAGCAGTATTTACCATAAGTACTTCTAGTGCAGAGGCCTCTGTCTCTGTGATACAGCATTTGACATTCTACTGTGAGCCTTGATAAGTGCTTGGTTATTGCTGCTGGATCAGATGAAATTATCCTGAAAAAAGCTGGTTTTATGGTGAGAGGGGAGGGAGACTCAGAACATGATACAGAGCAGCTGAAGTACCCTCCATAGTGCTTTAAGGCAAGTAACCACAGGTCCTTTCTTTATAGTGTGTGCTGCTGCCACCAGATCAAGGAAATCGTAAAGAAGAGTAGTGTTACAGGAGATTTATACTGCAGTAAACAAAGCTCTTAAGAGTTTGATTTACTCTGTTTTTATTTCTAATCCAAGCAAAGCATGGACCGCCTTGAGAGTTATGCTTGTTAGTTTTTTTGTTAATTTATGGTGTTGCATTGTGGGTATGCCATAAGTGCTGATATTTTTTTAGAAGAGAGTTTAAGTTGAGTAACAGCACTTTGTTCAATTTCCTCTTGGATATTTTGTAGTTGCTGATTTACTTAAAATACACTAATTGCATATAAAGTGATACCAAGTTCAGCATCTTGTCTCAAACAATGACTCGTCTCAGATGCACGCTCAGTTGCAGATCAACAAGGTCTCTTCTTTATCTAGAAGCGGAGGCTGTCTTAGAGTTTGAGGTGTCCTATCTCTTAGTCTGTCTTGATGTCTCGCACGCAGCTGTAGCTTGGTATTTCGCTGAGATTCTTGCATGCTGTCATCTTGGTCTTGTGAGGTAATCTGAATGCCGTAATCTTTACGTTTCCATTAAGACTATAGCACGGTCTCGTGAAACTGTACAGATTAGACCAAACGGGAATCATTGCTGATACTCTGCACGTTTATTTTGATGTTCCAGATAAAGTAAGAGAGAATTCCCTACAGCATACATTCAAGCATGGGAGCACAGCAGAACTCAAGTGTTCTCAAAAGTCCAATCTGGCACAGGTAGTTTGGAAGTTCAAAGACGATGTGCTGAGAGTGGAGAGCCCCAAGTACCGTCTGCTGGAAAAGGCGCTGCTCATCTTCAATTTATCAGAAGGAGACAGTGGTGTTTACCAGTGTTTGTCAGAAGAAAAAGTGAAGAATAAGAAATTTTCTCAAGTGCTGGCTAAGCATGTTTTGGAACTGAAAAAGGTCCAGCATACCACGGTGGGCCCCACCGCAGCCGCTGCACCAACAGAAGGTAATAGCGATGTGCCAAAAGTGTCAGCTCTATCAACCGAGGGGTCTACCGCTGACACCTCGACCACTCATATGGTACCGGTAACAACAGCAAGGATAGTAACAAAGCCCATTGGCCCTGTCCTAACAAGTGCAGCCTCCAACACAGAGCTCTTCAATTCAATTCCTGACGCAGTCCCCGAAAAAACAATGTTCCTGAAGTCAAACGATAACTTCCTGTTGATGTTCCTCTTCCTCTTCTTTTTTATTCTCTTCTTGTGCCTGCTCTCCTACAACTGTTACAAAGGGTACTTGCCAGGGCAGTGCTTGAAATTTCGCTCTGTCATGCTGCTTGGTAAGAAGAAAACGAAGTCAGATTTTTCTGATTGCGAGCAAAGTGTGAAGGAGACGCTGGTGGAGCAAGGCAGTGTCAGCCACCAGAGCGGGGAGCAGCCAAAGCCGGCGCACGACACCGGCTACGAGACTGAGCCGGACTGCGGGAATGGCCAGCTGCAGCCTGGGGATCTGCAGGCATCCCGAGAGGCCAAGGACAAGCCCTTCGATGTCAAGTGTGAGCTCAAGTATGCTGACTCGGATGCAGAGGGGGACTGAAGGACCCAGTCGTCCATTTCAGTGGTGGAAATCAGCTGTGGTCCTGCGGCTAGTTATTTGAGCACAGAGAGCGTGGGTGTGACAGCTGAGCCATAGCGGGGTTTACATGCTTAAGCTGTACAGCAAGCCAATTTGCATTTAGATCTCGCCAGATTAGAGAAGCGGTGTTCTTGTCTGCAGACCATAGCATCTTGTGTTGTACTGTCTTTTTTTTTCTCTTTTTTTTTTTTTTTTTTTAAATGGCCAGTTTCAGATCACCATTTGTTTGTTCCCAGTTTTTCCCCCACCGAGAGCTTCGCTCTGGTGAACAGTTGAACAGTTACTTGCTTGTTCTTCAGCCCTGTTCTTCCATAGGATAAAAGTAACTTTCTAATTCACTTGGCTTTAAAAAGTACTTCAGTCTACACATATTTTTAGCTGCCATTAAAAAAAGACCTAGTTTCATTTTAATTCCAAATTGGAAATTAAGTTTAGTTTATCAGATTGGTAAATTATAGACTTTTGTCCAGATTGGGACATTTTTTTTTCTTTCCTTGTAGTGATTATTTTTAGTTTTATGCTTTGTGTTTTGGCACACTAGGTCTCCTTAGTTGGTTAAAGTTAATTTTTTTTAACTGCTTTTTAAGTATCTTAGATTTTAAGGTATAATGGGGATAGCATTGGCTTGATTTGTATAAGACTCTCAGGGATAATCTTGTTTAAAGGCTTTTTTCTTTGCTGCTTTCTAGAAATGTAGGTACAACAATATCAATACAAAACATGGAGTAAGTGGGGATGGAGGGAGGAAATAATAGATTTAGGAATGCTTTTTGTTTTTTCTTTTTTTTTTTTTTTTCTTTTTCCCCCCTTAACTAGAAAGCTGGACATAGTCATATTCTATTTTCTATACAAAACTGGATTTTTTTTGTTTTCTTTTTTTTTTAAATCAAACAGTACAGGCAAGCAGCTGTCAGTTAGCAGTGACATGAGAGAGGTTTTTTGCACTGTGGAAGCGAAACAGGAATCAAAAAGAATTAACTACAATAATTCAGCTAGTGACTTGCTGGAGTGGACTGTTAGGATACAGCCTGATGAGAAAATGTTGCAGATTTTTTTTCTTTTTTTCAGATTCAGAAATAACTCAGCTTCTTTTTGTGACAAACCTTTGCAGCGTCACCCTTTCTGGATGACACCTTCCAATCTCCTATGCAACTGGAGACTGAAACTGGAGCTGCTTAAACAATCAGTCATTTGAACTGTTTATGTGAATCATGCCTGCAAACGTGAAAGTGTGCATTTGTTCTCAGCCTGGTTCACAGCAGCACTGTTTGTCTGTAAAAGCATTTTGTGCGGTATAGTCCTGAAGAATTGTTCCTCTCACTGCATCTTTCTGTAAATATTGTTAGAAGTAGAGTACATTTTAACAGTAAATAGCAGTATGCCTGGGCTGCTTTTCTATGTTGAACTCTCATGCGAACATAATTTAGACCATCTTAGTGTAAACAGTTTATATTTTATAAGATTCAGTTTGGTTTTATTTTTCTATTTTTAATTATGTACATATAACAGAATAAATATTAAAATAAATTGTATTATATCGTGACTTTTATGAAACTTGACACAATGACACTGCTTTCCATATTGCAAGTACTAATGTTCCTTGTGGTTTCCTTCAAGGGGGAAAAGTGAAAACTTTTGTAATTAATTTGAAGCAGATTCTCTTCTCAGCTTTATTTGAATGGGTTATAACCCAGGGCGGGGGGGGATTGGAAGGATGGAGAAAGCAACGTGAGTGAAGGAGGAAAGCGCTCTTCTCTAGGGGCCTAGGGACACTTCCTCTTATTACCCTTCTAAAATTCATTTGTCTTTTTGCATTATTTCTTCAGTGTGTGATGTATTTCTTACAACTTTTTTCCTTAGTACCCTCTTTTTTATTTCTTTTCTGTCCTCTTCTGTCACACAGCCTCATCTCCTATACCTTTCCTTCCTACTGGTACCTCCTTTTTGTCCTGTGTGGGAAATGATTCACCTCCTTCACCCACCAGTACCCAGCCCGATGTTTGGTCTGGCACACACCCTGTAAAGGTCATGTTGTTGCCACCTTTCCTAAGTGACCAGGCACAGCATGTTAGTGTCCGGGGACCCTTTCGTCTCTTCTGCCAAGCCACGGGTAAGTTGGAGGACCCCTGTATAAACCAGCATTTTCTGCATTAAAGGTTTAGATATGTCACCATGTACTGTATATGTTTTACTTCTTTGATGTTTAAAAAAAAAAAGAAAGAAAAAGAAAGACCGTTCCAGGATGTATTGTGAACGTGCTGTTACCAAGAATCTGGCACTGCGAATTCTGTGCTGTAAAATGCAGGCTCTGATTTAGCAGCCTACTTGAGTGTATTAATAGTCAATTGACTTTAATAGGCTCGCTTGCGTGCTGAAGGAGTTCACTGAATCATGATCGCATATGGATGTTTAGCAGGTAAATATTTTCACTGTCAGCATGTATGTCATTTAAAAAATGCACTTCTGTTGGATTTGAATTTTTAGTCTTAACTTATTTCAATTTGTAAACTGCTTACAGTAATGGCAACTTCCATTTTATGAAGTATATATTACCTGAGGTGTACAGGAGAAGGACAAACCTGTTTTTTCTATGGAAATTAAACATTTGTCTTTCAGCTTTTGTTTGGATATTAGTTGCCTGTTTAAGCTAAGTGAGATTTAATGGATCTAAACAGGTCTTAAAATGTAACCTTATTCCTTAAAAGAAGAGAATATAGATACAGATTAATTTTAAAAAATAGCATTGTTTCATACTGATCTGGCTGTGAGTCAGTGTGTGGTAGTGTTACATGGAATTAGATCAAAATGCATAAATCTTTATTGGAGTAGGTTTAACAAAGGCATGATTTGTATTTCCATGGCTAAGAAGAACAGTGGCGGGATCAGGGTTCTTTCAGCAATAATTTGTTCACTGCTGCTATAGACGGTTCAGAAACTTTTTGTTGTCCACCGTGAAAAAAATTGTAAAAATAGCATAAATAGCACAAAGGATTTAAACAGTTTGATAATTGTACTACAGAGCTGGAATTTATTTTAAAATTACTTTTTTCATCCAGCAATGTCTGTTTTAACACGATACTTGTGCTACTTTTTAAAAATTGTCAGTAACTGTAATTGCCTTGGCAGTGAACTTAAGAAAGAAGGAGCAGTGTCCTAAAGTCAGCCTGTGGAATTCACTCCTGAGGAGGTAGGGACGCACGGTGGAAGAAACTGTAACAAGAGTCAGGCATCTAAGAGGTGCAGTGATGGCACAGGCAGGGGCACGACGAGCCGGTTCTGGAAGCGTTTGTGACTTCTCTCCGAAAGAAGTGAAGGGCTGGACTTCGTGTTATGGATGGGGGTTTTACTTCCTTTGGGGAGCAAGACATTTGGCTGATACATGACACCCTTCTCTTACCCAGAATTACAACTTTATTCCATTGATTCAAAAGAAAAAAAACACACACCCACCCCCCCCGCCACCCCCCCAAACATTACGAAAAAAAAAAAAAACCCCAACCCCAAAAAAACCCCAAAACCAAACCAACCAACCAACCAAAAAAAACCAAACCAAAACAAAAAAACAACCCCCAAAAAATGCAGACCAGCATACCAAACTGCTGTAGATCTTTTGCATCTTTCTGGGACCAGCATGTGAGGATGTATACGTTTATCCTGGGGGTGGGGGTGGCTAAGCAAATGCTTTTACTAGGAAGCTCTTTACTTGGATTTATTAACGTTCGTTCAATGCCTGTTGATATTTCTTAATATAAACATTGCTGTGATGGAACTTTATTTCCCTCAGCTGTGAATATAAGGTAAAATGTGTTTGCAAGGAGCAGAAGGGTAAAATGAGACTGGCAGAGAGTTAAACGTTGTACCTGGTCTTCTGCGTAAAGAAAATGGTATCAGCAAATGCGTGATGCAAATACATAGATTGCCACATCATCCAGTAAAAAACCTGAAGCTTATTTTTAATTAAGTTTCTAATATTTTTATGAGAATTACTGACTCTTCCTTTTTTTAATTGTAAATGTCTGCTTCAAGCTGTCTGGAAACTCAGCAGGAGTTGGTGAGTTCTCTTACTCATCTCTTACTCATACCACATGTTTTAACCTCAAAGCTCGCCTAAGGATAATACTTTACAACCTTGTAATTGGCTCATTTCGACAACATTAAGCTCAAGTGGATACAGCACAAACAGCCACTTGTCACATACTGTTATTTTTTTTCTGGAAAATGAGTTTTTGAAGAATGGAGTACTCCTGCTCTTCCTGAAAAGGAAGGAATATGTCTCCCTTCACAAATTGCCTCCCAGTTTCTCTCTCTACTCCCCTGAAGAGTCTCACATCCTCATGTTTCTCCAAAGACCTGTCTGCTCGATATGCACTGGCAAACGTTAGGTTTCCTGTATACTTTCTCTAACAGAAATTTTCTCTCCCATTACAGAATTTTTAAACCCTTCAAAGACATTTGAGGCAGGCTTCAAATAAATTGAACAAAATACTACACCATCTGGTGCAGGGGAGAGGCAGTGAGTTGATGATGTATGCACCTGCTTTATAATTTCTCTGGTGTGCTCTGTTGAATTTAGGTATAGTAGAAACAGGCTTTTTCTAGCAGTTTTGGTTCTGCTTAAAGATGTTTTACTGACACCTCCTCGCCCAGCTGTAGAGTAGTATATCCTTGATCTTCACTTCACAGATGAATGACATACTAGAATATCCTGAGCAACAATTTAAATGCATTTATAATCAGAAACAGTGCAAAACATTATGCTTTATATTTGTATTCCTGGCCTGCAGATTCGGACCCTCTCAGTGTCCACGGTGTCAAGAAGTCTTACCCTTAGTTCGTCTGAACCTGGAGTTTTTCCATAACGGTTTCTTAGCTTTTTGGTCTCATTAAAATAACCCCAGGAGTATGAACATAAAAGTTTTGCAAACTCAGCAATATGCTTTAAAGGAGTTGTTATTTCATGGAGATACAGAGATGGGTACCTGATAACACCCACGTACCATGCCTGTTCCCTGTGGTTATGCTATTTGAAAGGGATTGCAAGAAAGCTTCCCACATCCATGTGGGAAAAGATCCATGACTCGCAAGAATCAGAATCACGAGTGATTCACTACAGTTTTCCTCTCTTTGGCGAAGCCTGAAGTTGCACTGAAAGGCATGCAGAAGGGTCGGGAAAATACGATGCACTGCACTTCGCCAAGCGCTGCTGCAGAGTGAATAACGCTCTAGAAAAAGCACCCGCAGAGTGAGTGTGAAACAGGCCTTGCCCAGGGCTGCGTCCAGATGTCCGAGGGGTGGCTGTACTGGTGTCACCAAGTGCTCGTGCAACACGGGTCTGGGCAGCAGGGCTCGGAAGTCCCCACGCTCCAAGGTGTGCCTGATTTGCCCCTGGCAAGAGAAGCTCATCTGTCAGAGATTTACTTACCTGCGGAAACGAGTAAGCTTTCTCTCTGGAAGTGGCTTCATAAGTCGTTCTTGGGTGAGGTTTTTTAGATTAATTGCATCACCCGTGATGCCGTGGGCTGGTCTGGCTGGTTGACGTGCGATGCATTAAGAGCTCCATCAGGAAAGGCATGGAGCTGTGCAGCTCCCAGGGTAGAATGAGCCTGTGTAGGAAAGTGCTTTGTGCTAGGCAACAAAATGTTTGTCTAGGGCTACAAATTACAGCATTTAAATTACAGCATGTCAGTATCTTAAAATGGAGTTTACTTCAGTTGTTACTTTGTTCTTGCAAGAACACAAATACCAAATAGCAATTTTCCATGGACATAGACTTGCGCTTTCTAATCAGCTAGTTTTCCAGCTTTTCTTTCTTTTTGTGTAAAATAATCCCCAGAACATCTCCTTTTCCTACCTTTGTTAGTGAGTGTTTCTTAATAATTATGCCTGTGGACAGATACAGCATTAGTTTTTGAAACCTGAAAAGGGTTTAACTGGTAGCCTAGAGCGGAAAAGCTCTGCATCTCCCAGGACAATTCAATCCACTGCACAAATATTTTAAAACTTTCAAAAAAAATTTTTAAATTTTTATGCAGTGTATTTTGAGATTTACATGGTGATGCTTTGTTGAAGCAATACCCTTGACTTTAACCTGTATGGTTGTTTAGTAATCCATGGTTGGTTTATCTTTATTCTCATGGGAATGCTAAGTTTGTACCTTGTTAAACAGTTCCATATCCTGCTTTATGAATAGCTTCTCCGCAGACCTTTGGTGCTTTATTGCATGCTATCTGCCTACGACTCAGTTTCAGCATCTTTGGCTACAGTAATCTGATAGTAGCTGTTAATTTGTAATTTTCTAGTTTTGTACCACTTCTTTCAGTGATTTCTGCACTGACTCAAAGGCATCTTGGTACAATAAAACCATTTCTGCGTGCGGATCTGTGACATGCCACCTGTTTTTTATTATTTGAGATGCATCTAAAAGATAACTTGAAAAATTAAGATTGTTCCTTTACTATATTAACAGAAAAGAACTTAGAAGTCTTGACTTAAGGTTATAAAATCAAGTAAATATTGCAGACCCATTCTGCATAAAAATCACAGACATTAGAAGTATCCTTCTTGTTACTTTAGATTGCAATATCTTAGGGCTGCAATTATCTTACTAGAACACTGGCATTTCTTTTTTCAGACATTAGGGTCTGCTGTGACCCTCCTACATCTAACTCTGCATGCAAAACCAGCAGCATTAAACACCTTTGTAAGTGTGGGTGTTACCCTGGCTCTGATGGCTTCCTCCATAGTGACTTCCGTAAGACAACTGAAAATTAATTTCTGTAAGGACTATGACATGGATGCTGTGTTCTGAAATTCTGGCATCAACAGCAGATTTTGAAAAATTTCTGTAGAAATTTCTTTTGCTCTGCACTCTTATATGTAAAGGCTATGGTCAAGCTAAGAAATATGTGGAAAGGTGTGCGGGAAGAACACCTTTTTCCTTTTTTTTTTTAATATTTTCTTGTAAGGACTAAACTCAATGTAAACATAATTTAAGCATAAGGCACATCAAGTTAAAAAAGGGGAGAGTAAGGAGGAGAGGTAGAACCAAGAGTGTCTTACTAATTCTTCAAAAGATTTCCTTCATTTTTTTCTGCTGAATAGAATCTTACCTTGCACACTGTGCAGCTGACTGCATTCATACATGTTTTTCCTGTGCAATGAATAATAAGGTGCAGCTCAGAAACCTCTTCTTATGTGAATTTTGATAATTTATAAATGCTTAAAACATAAGAAGAGACACTACAATGTCTCTCTCCCCAAGGGGAAATCAGTCCAGTTAGGACTAGTAGTCGTAGCCTGCAAGTAATTACTACTGTTGTACTGTGCTTAAAACTTTTCAAACTTCATGTGTGTTGCAGTGTATGCCATATATACCAGAAAGCCAGTCTTGTACACTCACTGGTAAATTTTATCAGTTGCATCATATGTCAGCCCACTGAATGGTTTTAGAAGTTTTTGATTGGTATCTGCACAGTTCGAGTAAGCCATCCTTTTGAGAAAATAATTTGTCAAAAAGTCTCTTGAGAACCAAGGAGAACAGCCGGTACGTCTATGCCGGAGTACCTCTGTGAAGCAGCAGCTTTGCTGCTTAGTTGTTTAGTTTAGTTCAGCTCTTCAGCTTGCTTCTAGAAACAGATGCTGCACGGGGCCGTTTGCAGAGACAAACTGATGTGGTCACAAAGCAGGCAGTATTTGCTACTTGAATTTAATATACACATGATTATCGGGGGGACTACAAGAGTGCAAGGAAAATCCTTGCAGAATCCATGGCAGCTTTTATAGTATGACTAGGTATATATAAAAGGAGAAGTTTGCTTCACATCAGGGTCTTCAAGAACCAAATGTAACTTCTAAATGACTTTTGGCATGTGTTCTCTCTCAGGAGAGAGATTCACTTTGCTGTGTATTTGCTTCTATGTACCACTTGCTTACAAGCTTTTACTTGATCTCCCAGCTTAGCCTTTCATCTTCTGCAGGTCAACAGAAATATTTACACTGTTTTTCTCCTTGCTAATATGCAACTCTGATTCAGTAACGTCTCAGCTTGGAGCGGTACACTGGTACTAACTCCTAAACCCTGGCCATGATGGAGAAGCTGGATTTCCCAGTGCTGCCTAGTGAGATGTGATGGGTTTGGACTGCTGTTGGAGTCTCTGGAGCATAACCCCAACTTTATGGTCTTTTCCTCAGAACTTCTTGTTACCCCCACCAGCCCTGTTTGCAAACTGGCTACCTGTACACTTATTTTTCTTGTCTTCCCCATGAGAGCTACAACCTGTAGACTTGTAATAATTAATAATTAATGTTGCTAAACCAACAGCATTTTTTTTTTCCCATTGTTGTCAAGCTATTTCCAGTTTGTTTTCTAGAATGTATTGCCCCTACTTTAAAAAAAAAAAAAAAAAGCCAAACACAAAAACAACCCCAAAAAACAAAACTACAAAAAAACCCCTGTTATCTGAGATACAGGTTACCTACCCTGTACACCATTTTCAGAAAACTGCAAAGATGCTTGTCTCAATTTAAAGATTCTTTCTTTACCCACTTTTCCTATTTGTACCCTCCTGATTGCTTCATTTACTATTTATTTATCATTTTGCTGGTCAGCAACAGTAACTCAGAGTCCTACAACTCAAGAAACTGTGACCCACCTTAAATTTAACTTTCTTTCACATACTGGGTAGTGCTGGTGGCCGTTTTCGATATTAATGATTGACTAACCTTTTCCTGCACTAACTTGGATCTCCGGTTTATAATAATCTTTCTGCACCCAGATTATAGTGTCTTTTTAAAACGTAATCCCTGCTCTGGATGAGAACTTCCTATATGATCTTTTCTGAGATCTGTGATGTTTAGTTCAGTAGCATTCAGTACAAGCCAAAGCTGCAAGCTAGATAGCAAGCATTAAATCCAGATGCCACTCTTTTTTTTTTTTTTTTTTTTCCAGATTAACTTTTTTTTTTAAATCTGCTGCATGTTGTGAGTTTTGGAAGGGGTTTTGGTGTGCATTGGGGGGGGATACAGGGGAGTTTTTTCCAAAACCTAAACTTCCTGTCACTGAGGATAGTCTCTGGTTAGCAGTTCTGTGTCTAGATTATAGGAAGTCATGAAGAAGACTTTTTGTTACCCTGCTAGAATTTCTCTGTGGGATACCTCTCAGTTTTCTTCACTGGATTTCAATGTGCTGGCAACTTTCAGAGATTAGGAAAGCTTTAAGAGGTTTAGGCTTGCTGATGGCTTACACTTTGTTTTACCCAACTCACCTCCCTCTATCTTGAAGTGTTTCTCTGAATAATTTATAGGGAAGCCTTGTTTTAATGTTACCTTTCAAGAACCGTGTTAAAAATTAGGAAAAACAGTGCGCTAAGCCAACAGCAATGGGGTGGCGTTTCTGAGTGTTTCACCATACAGCTTCATTGGGTAGCTCTTGAAATGTCTACACAGCTCTGCAAGTTGCAGCATTTGGCAAAAGGAGCTAGTGTGGCCAGTACTCCCTCTTGCTCCCCCACCCCAGCCTTATGTCAGTGAGCCCTACTTAACACATAATCTCTTGCTTTTAAATTAGTATCCCCAAGCTTTCTTGAAAGCCATATGTCTATCAGGATTTGATGCATATATGGCAAATGCTTAATTTGGTACAGTTTAGCAGGGCACATCAGCATGCTGCTCTGAATCTGTAGCTGTATAGTTCAATTCTCTACATCTGGATTTATTTATTGATTGATTGATTTTAACCTAAGATCAAATTTACATCAATAATTCAGTGAATAGAGTTAGGCTGTGGGTAGAAATTTACAAGCAGCTGCAGTGGTTTAAGTTTTCAATGCTATCTATGGCTGCTGAAAATTTTCCGTCTGGAAAATCTTGATGCAAAACCATCTGGCTATTAAATAAATGGTTTGTGCAAACCTGCTTGACTTGACGTAGGTCAGAGAACCCATTTTGTCAGTGGAAACTACCTGGACAGTACCTGCGCTGTTACTACCTGGGCAATGCCATTTCACTTAAAAGTGCTGAAAGCAGAGGTATAGAAAAAAATGACATCTATATGGAAAAGTAGCAAACACTTCCACAGACACTGGAAATTATGAAGGGCTTATGCAGAGAAGAGGGGTAGTTCAGACAGTGCAGCAAGGCTTTTTCATTTCATTTGATAATTGTTAACCTTTCCCCTTCTGAAATCATTAAGGTGGTAAAGTTCATTATTAATAATACATTTACTAAGATTGAAGCAATGTTTTCAAAGGTAACTGGTTGAAATATCTTTCATTGTTGCTTAAACGTACCTATTTACATATCTAGACTGACTTGCTGTTTAATTCTTTGCTTGAATATTATATTTTAATAAGATGACTTTTTTAAATCTTTCAAGCATTCTTAAAACGGATGGCAAAGTAAGTAGATCAAATGTATTAGAAATTCATATTTTAAAGTTTACGCTAGACATGTAATAGATTTGTATTATAGCAACAGTAGCAAATGTAGAGTATATGTTCATATTAATTTCCTTTATCTTCAAAAAATACTTCTCTAACCATTACATCCGAGTCTGAATTTATCTCACTCTAGAGAAAATTTCCATTTAACAAATGTGATCCAAAGATTTTGCAGATGAAACTATTTCACAGTGTATTTTTTTCTATTGCATAATCCTGAAAAGGAAATCAAGTAATGAAGCAATAGCACAGTGCCTGAAAATCAGGAATAAACTGCAGTGAAACACGAAGATCAGTAAAAACCCTGACTAGTGCTTGAACCTAGGCTTTGCTGTCAACTAATTTGTATGAGTGTTACTCTGTGGGGATTTCCAGTGCTTCTGACTGCACAGAAAACAAAGGTAGGGTAAAATTGCCCAGTTGGAACTTGTTAAGGGGCTGACCTGAAACAACACAGCTTGCAAAATTTCCCATATAAGGAAATTGTTGGATTTTAGTCTTTTGGTGAAATGTGTGTCCAAACTGAGCTTTTGGCAGATTTCCAGAACAATTGTGATCTTTAGCACCAGAAAATAGAGCAGGTTCTCTGGTGTGAAGTAAGTTTAGGAAAGCGTCCTGCACTGAACATGCCACTTCCTTGCATGGCCCTAAAATGGCGTTTTTCAAGCTCATGGTTTTAGGTAATGGCCCTATTCCCATGTGTTAGGGCCTAAACTACTGCAACTAGAACTTGTAAGCTGGTGGCTTTACTCAAGCACCTGGCTTTTAGCTTTATAATGCTAGAGTAATAACTCTTCTACGCTTGGAAAAGTTCATCCTGAGGCGTGTGCTGCAGCATTCCCTCTTCTTAATGATCTTCACTGTGATCAAGTTGGTCTTAACTTCTCTGCAACACTATTAGCTTAATTTTGTTTCTGTATTGATGCTGTGTCACACTTACTGTGGCATCTGTTAGAAATTATAATCCAGAATGTTTCCGAAGGTAGGTTTCTACTCTTCAAAGCCTATTTGGTTTTACTTAAAGATTTTTGTCTTTCTGCTGTGCTTGTATTTACTTACTGTTCCTCCCATTTGTCTAAATTCCAACTTCAGCATTAGTTTACTGAAATACCTTGTCCCTGGTTCCAAACTTCCCATGATTTTAGCGACGTGACCTATCTATTGTTAACTGTAGAACAAGTACAATCATCCATAAAACTTTTTTTAAATGAGCATGTGCTAGGCTAGCTGTTTTCAGTTCAGCGTATGCTTGCCCTCTCTATTTTGTCAGAGCAGTTGTCAGTCCTTCTCGAGAGATTGTGCTACTTCCCTCTCTCCCTCTTTC
>NW_009207480.1:74497-94899 GCF_000690835.1 Fulmarus glacialis
ACTCTACCAGGCTTTTAACTAGATCATGTTCTCTATCATTCATCCTTGCTCTTACTACTAATTTATGTCTCCATATTTGTAGTATATTAGTTTTATTTCCAAACGATTTAAGAATTTAACATGATATGCTGAGGAAGTACACATATGTAAAGACTACCTTTTTTTTTTTTGTCTGCCTGCATGATTATCTAAAATTTAATTAGTTTTGAGTACACTGACCTAGAATCAAATCCTTTTCTAGAGAAAAATGCCATGTCAATTTGCAATCTGAAATGCTCATAGTAAAAGGTGACTTCCGTAGTAGGTTACCTATTCTCTCAAGACATACTTGCAAAAATAGTTTATTTTCTTTTTACCCCAAATTTCTCTTTATGTTTTCTCTTGCTAAGGCTAGTCTGGATCCTAGGCCCTGAGGGAGAAATAGGCATGTTTTAAACATCAGAATTACTGCAAAGTTCTTAGCTTGGCCCAGATGTCTTTCTTTTAAATGAAAAGGCTCTGATACTGCTAGGTATACTTCAGCCAACCTTGCTAATTTTCCGGGAACAGCTGTTCTGTCCTCTGGGCTACTGTCAACTTCTGATTTATGCAAATTCTGTCCTCACAGGTTAAGACGAATAATAGCAACAAGGCTAAAAGATTAGATTGCTCTTTGTTGTTGATCCAAGCTTCTTCCAAGTTCTGTCTTGCCTAGTTGCCTGCTGTGACTAATGGTTCTGTGCTTTTTCCAATTCTGCTTCTTTCATTATTAGTTCCAGCATCTTTGACACACTGAGTTCTTGAACTTTTTCCCCTCCTGGCCTTTATTTCAGACTTTGCAGGGCATGTCTCAGGTGGTGTCAGCTTTGTACCTGAAGCTAGCTTGATCAGCAGTAGGTAACATGGCCCAGCTCTACAGGAAATCGTATAGGCAGAGAGTGCTGACTTCATCACCTGCTCTGTCATGTTTGTGGGGTAAGTTCTCCCTTGTGAGAATCCAGACAGAATTCCTCTATACATATGAGCTCATTTACAACTGTGGCTTGAACCTAAATTACCAGTGCTAGCTCCTTTTTATCCCAGGTTTTGGGTATCCAGATTTTCAGCTGAAGAAACCTAAGGAACATTACAATCAATCATTTATGCTTTTGAGCCTGATCTTGAGGTCTTAGGCTTTTGTTTTCTTTTCAAAGACTCATTTTGTATTTTCTTGCAAAATAAGCTGACTGACATTTTTACAGGTCCGGATGACTCCTATTTTGTCTGGAAGAAGAACGGACAGAAGATGAGGGCATGCATCACTGAGCAATCTCATATGCTGTTTGATGGCAGAGTGCACGTTCTAAGTTGGGTGAAAGATTCAGTATCAGAAAATACAGAATATAAGTGTTCATTCATCTCAAAAGTTGGGAACGCAACATCAGAAGTGCACATCACAGTGGAAGATAAAGGTAGGCTGGTTTTGAATGTATGCTGTGTTTGGGCTGACCCTGGTATGAGGAAAGCTCTGTAATTTTCACCCATGCACATATCTGAAGATGGTAACTCTTGCTTACTGTATTAGTATCCTCTTCAATTGTTTATGAAGAAGTTTTAGAGCCATAAAAATTCATTCTTCCACCCCCTCTCACAAAGGACTAATCTGTAAATTAGCAGTTATGATCTAGAAATGAAACTAGAACTGCTAAACTAATGGAGACAAGTTGGAAGCCAGATGAGTACTAGAGAGTTAAAAATAGGTACCCTGCCAGAACTCTACAGGGTAATGTAGAAAAACTCTTTAATGCCAAGAAGTCAGATGGTAAAGAGAACCCACCACTACCCAGGATTTTTAAAAATCAGATGATTTGTAAATCACCTGTAGTTGGGTGAGGTCAGTTCCTACCTCTTCATTTGGACACTAACCGGGCAGGAGGTCAGTTAGCTAACCAGCAGCTGTGCAAGATCTTCAGGGTACCCAGAACTGACCGATGCAACGTGCAGCTGGCTTTGAGAACTTACCTGGCCTGGAGAAGGTCTGAATAGTCTTTAAAAAGACAGCAGGAGCAACAAAGATGATTATAATATGGATTTTCTTGGCAGGGTGAAGGAAAAAGTGAATTATTTTTAAGTAGCTCATTAATAACAAACATGAATTTGTCAAGAACAGCTCAACCCTTCTTTTTTCAGTGACAGAGAAAAGCAGTAGGAGTTATGTGAGTTGTCTTGCCATCACTCCAATTACTTTGAAGTCTGTCTTGGAAGCAGAATGAAGAGCATCTCAATTAAACTACTATAAAACAGAAGGAGGCTGTCACTGTGCTCCAAAAGCATTATATACTGTTGCTAGTGTCCCAAAGGATAAATAGAAAATATTACATCTGTGTATGTCACCACCACAGTGGTGGTGGCACACAGTGTTACATTCTGCAAGAAAAACTGGCAGACAGGATTAGAACTAGAATTTTGTCAAGATGCAGTAAGATAGCCCTTCTTAAGTTCTCAATGGAATGAAGAATAACTACATAACATTACCAAAAAATGGGGAAATTACAAACTGGTCATAGTCAGCTGTATCATATCATTCTTCTTCCCAGGCTTGTTATGATCTAACTGGAGCATTCCTGTGCTTCTTAGATGGGTTTGAACTCTAACT
Source organism: Fulmarus glacialis (assembly GCF_000690835.1). Taxonomy (NCBI): domain Eukaryota; kingdom Metazoa; phylum Chordata; class Aves; order Procellariiformes; family Procellariidae; genus Fulmarus; species Fulmarus glacialis. The sequence goes on from NW_009207480.1 coordinate 77,112, forward strand.
TATAGGTTGTATTTTCTAGACCTCGAATCACAGACAAAGGCACTCTGGAGGCTATAAAGTCTGCTGTAGAGGGGAGGAGACATGACTATTTGAATAGAACTTATTTCCAAATACCATGAGAGGAGGTAGAGCAAAATGAAGGACAAGATGGTGGCTTTTGTTCCTTCTAGCCCCATCCTCCACAGGAAGTACTGCAACTCAGTAGGCATCAACCTACTTCATCATGTAGTTATGTAATCATCCCATGTACAATTCTCAGATAGTGCTGGTCAGGATGGATGGACCAAAGAATTTGACACCTGGAGAAGTGCCATCAGTGAACATGACAAGATGATGCAAAACTGGAGGAAAACATGGGTAAGAATTTTTGGAAAAGATACATACCTCTTACAGTGCTTTCTACATAATGCGCTACGTCCTAATCTTATAAATAGTCTATGATGCTTCTGCAGCTCCATGTATTTCTATAACAAAGTGATTAGTGTTCCTGTACATGTCGTCATTCTTGACCCACTCAGCAGTAAAATCTGCTCTATCTATGACTTATATTACGGTTATGTCAGCTTGCTCTTTCAGTCCACTTACCAAGCGCTGATCAGTCAGTAGTTCTTGTCCTGCCCCTTACACAGTAAATCTGTCTATACTGAATATAGATTAATTTCATCCCAGCTATAGATTAATTGGACTGCAGTGACTACTGGACTTCATAAATGGTATTGTCCATCAAAGCTGGCCTTCCTTTAAAAAAGAACAGTCCATACTTAGCTTTTAATGTTTTTCTCCAACAGTTAGAACAAAGATTACTTTTGGTAACTTTTGGATACAACACATGCTTGTTGCATGTGGAAGTCAGTATAGGCAACCTTTAAACCCCTTTTTAATTTTTAACGCAGTATTAAGACATCATTCTGACATTTTTCTTCTTCAGGAAAGCTGCAACAAGAAAAACAGGCTCTAATGGACACAGGAATGAACAGGCTAGAAGGAGAAATGTATGCAAGTTACCCAGTACTCTCTAATATCACAGCATTCAAAGAGGTATTTGTGAGTGCTAGTGCTGGCATTAAAATTGATATTCAGGCGAATCACCTGAAGCTTGAGGTGGAAGAGGATATTCTTACTGCACCAAATAACTAAGTTACAAGCTGCTGGAACTATCTCTGGTTTTCTGATGCCAGTTATTTCAGCTTAATGAAGAACAAAAGTGGTCTCAGTAAGACTTGTGCTGCTCAAACAATATAATATTATATATGGCTTCTGTTTTGAGTTCATTAAGCAAACCGGTTAATTTTGGGCTTGAGGATCTTGGCATATGATTTAGAGATTAATAAGAAGATGTGGATCACATTTATTTAAAGGCACTTAAACTGGCCCATTTATTTTCTTTTAATGTGTTTACCCCTATACTCTGTTCCCAGTGTTTTGAAGAGCATTCCTTTCTGGTGTCAGCAAGTTCATTTGTTCAAACACATTTCCTTTGGTAATAAAGCTTCTGTACCAAATAAAGAACTCCTGACTAATGCTCAAAATACAGATAGATTACAAAGCACCCAAGTTAATGCAGACTCTTTGTTTTTTGCAAATTATTCTTCTATACTTGAGATAACTGTGGTAGCTTTAAAAAATTCTTTGTTGAATGAGTTCTAAGACTACAATTGCATCAAGTGAACAACTGAAAATGTGAAGACCTACTTAATCCACAGTGAAATTATTTTACTGCATTGCTGTTCAAAGTTTTGTCCTTCTGCATCTAATAAAGTCTGAGACATAATTCAAGTTTCCTGTCTTATCTTCTCAATGGTTTTCAACGATCTGGAAGCAAGTAAGATGCCACCCAAGAATCACTATAGCTTGCATCCATGGGGACAGCTGCTCCCAGCATGAGTAGAAAGCTTCATACTTATCCCCAGGTTACTGCCTAACTGGTAAGACTTAAATTAGATTGCTTTGCACACTGAAGAAAGCATTCTCTCACTCTTAAGACTTTCCTGAATGACCCTTTTTTTTTTTTTCTTTCAATACCAGACCACCTTGTGGTCACACATGCAGGGTGAAAATTCTTATACACAAACCATTTTCCCCATTTTTCACATTGGCAATCATAAATTATGATGATGCAGACTTCTGACACCAATGTTCAGATGGAATTTTTTCCCCATTGTGTTTCTCTTATGACATCTTTTATGGCTAAAGGACAACTATAAGAAGACTTTTCTTGAATTGTCCCTCCTCTGTTTATTCAATGGATTTGGAGCAGACTTTCGTCTAGTTCTGTGGTGCTGAGTGGGAAGGTAAAGCTTTGTAAGACTGAGGTCAGAGTTTTAGATGTACATAGCTGAGCTTTGCCTTGTCTCTGCAGCAAAGTACTGCAAGCAGTAAAAAAAAGATTGCCAGGTTTTTTGTGTAGCTCAACTTTGTGAAAAAACATCTGTGTAACAGAATTAGTGAACACAGCTGTGACCCCTCATAGTGAATTTTTTTGCTGCATTCGAAGAACAGGAAATAACTCCCTAAGATTTTGAACAACCTACAACATTTCCAAAGTAAGTTTTTATGCTCTTCTACAGTAGGGCAAAATAGAAAATATGTCCAAAAAAAAAAAGCTGTTAAATATGATTTTCACCAACTGGTCCCCATTCCATGCAGTGACTAGGTTTAGCAGTTTCAGAGTTTTAGATGTGTATCAAAAAGTGCCACAAGTGCAAATAAATCACAACTTACCTCTGGATCAAGGATATCTGCTGGCCAAAACCATCTTTCATCACTGGGATCTTTCACCCTCAATTTCCATTTGAGATTAGAAGAAACTAATACAAAAAGATCATCACCATAACTACTGACCAACTGTTCATTTCAGCTTAAGGCTGGCTTCCCTTACCGATGTTCTTCCTCAAACTGACATTTCAAGTATCACTAGGTGCCCACCAGAAGAGTTTATTTAAGTCACAACAGTATTTTATAGAATCAATATATTGTAACAGATTTTATACAATTTACATTCTACAAAATTGTTTGAATTTCAAAATTATTTAAGTTTTTATATCACTTCTAACTTCACAAGAAGGCAGCTACTCTCCAAAGTATTGCACTACAAATGTTCAATGTGGTGAAGCACCTACAGACACGCTTCAGAAATGCTGGCAGCAGCACATGGCATCGATATCATCTTTCAGAACAGCTGACAGAAGTTACATGTGCATCCTCCAATTACTTTCTTTAAGCTTCTCCTCTTATGTCTGCCACTTGTAAACAACAGTATTTATATAGGACATTCCCACTAAGGTGCTTCACCATCATTATGAGCACATTTTGTTCTTAAAATTTTATTTCTTAGAAGATACAAATTTTCCCTACCTTAGATACAAACTGAGATTGATCAAAAACTCTTACATATATACACCGACACAACCCCAAACTGAAGGAATGAGGAGTCTGTCGGCATGGAGAAGGTACAGACAGGATAACAGGCTTGCACATTTGCTGTGCTTCAATATCCTCTAACTTCAAAGCAGGACCTATGATAAACTAGCCTCAGTAGCATCAGAAACATCATCACTGTACACTTGATCAACTTTATAAAATTTATAAACAGAGCATTTTCACTTCAGGAATTTCAGACCTTTGCAGTCCATGCTCTCTCTCTCACACCTGCTATATGATCCCAGAAGAACAAAATATCACACAGCTAACTGGGAACTTTGTCATCATGGCCATCCTTAATTATTTTCCATCAAGCTGCCTGCCCAGAATTAATTTCTTGCTCACTGGAAGAAAGTGACATTGATGCCAGCCTGCCTACCTAAGCAGGTCTATTTAGCAGAAAAAAACAGAAACAAACCCACAATCAAAAAACAGTTTAAGTTCTTCAAACAAGAGTTAAAAATAAAAAGCAACTCCCCACAAGCCCCAACCTTCTGGCTCATGGAATCTCTTCCCAAATAAAATTATTTTTCTAGGAAGTTCTTTTGGTATATTCTATCACTAACAAATCAGTGTTAGTGATAAAAAATCCATTAAAGTATACCAAGCCAGTTCAGGGCTTGACAATTTGCTGTTGTCATCTGCTATAGTAATCAGCCAAATACATAGAATGTAAAAGCATTAGCCAGTGCATGTGCTCCACTGTGTATTTTGCTTAAAGGGATTCAGAACAGTTTACTTAGTTGACTTCAGCTATTTCTTAAATTATTTTATTTTGTTACCCTCTTCCTAGGGGTCTAAAAAAAATAAAATTAAAAGCCCAATAGAATTGGATCTAGGTTTACTGTTCACCATGTCAGCAGTTGCACTCTTTTCCAGTTCCAGTGCATATGGGTTATACTCCTCTTCAAGTTTTCTCTTCCAGATTTTAACTAGGGAATATTAGAATAAAAAAAAACCAACAAACAGTTTACTGATTAACTTAAAATGAAACATCACACTGATTCTCTACTTCCTCCTCAAAGTAAATGCTGACATAAGTTGGCACACGGGCATGTTGGCATGTACACCACATGACGTCAGACGACGCATGAAAGAATGCTTTAGGAGTGATGGGATCCATTGAGGTCCTTGTGTCCAGCTCCCTACTTAAGCAAGGCTAACTCTGAAAGTGGATCCAACTTTGAAAAAACTCAGAAGTTTTCAAAACTTTCAAAGAAGTTTTAAGTTGCCTAGTATCTGTGATGATAACTGTCGTTGTCTGGTGACTGTATGAATAAAGCTGGAGGAATGTTTCTAGAAGTGGAAGGCCCTTACAAAACTTGAACACTTTTGGACATGAAGATGCATCTCAAACAGGCTTCAATACAACACTTAAGTTCACTATAGTTACAAAGTATGCACTTCTAGAAAAAAACTTAGAGGATTTTTAACAAATAGAAATAATAAGGAGCTCTGTTAAACCTCCTTGAGCAAAGCAGGTTTGCTTTGGCCTGCCATCAGTGGATTTCAGAGAGGAATTTTCTCTAAGACCTTCTCAGCAAGAGCTGATCTTAGGTTTATAAAATTAGGGGGGTGGGGGGAAATCACAGAAAAGCAGAATTTCCCCCCTTACTCACCACTAAAGTGCCAGGTGTCATTTGTTTCAGTGAAAATGGTAGAATTGAAGAGACTTTGAAAGAAAACTGAACCAAAACCAAGTCAGTAAATACTCACTGTAATTTGGTACATCCTCATCAGAGTCCTTGGAAGATGTTTTACCAGTTTCTGATACGCCCTTTTTTTCATATTCAGTGGTTAAGATGCTGGGTTGGATTTCTCTTAGTCCTCCTTCAGCTTCTTCCTCTAAAGCTGCTATCATATCTTTGTAGGCCTTCCTGGCCTCTGTTGTCAGTTGTACCATTCTATGAAAATGGTCCTATAGAAATATAAAATATTAATAGAGCTTAAATCATACAGTAAGTTTTAACATCTCCATGAAAAAATCTGTAATGAATATTCCTTATTCAGAACATCTATGTTCATATATAAAAGTTGAGCACCTAAGTATGTATAAAGACATGAAAAGTCTTTATAACCATTTATAAGCAATTATAAAAACACCAATTCTCTTGAAAAAAAAATTTTGGAAAGAGATCTAGATGGACAGGATGTCAGGAAGAGATGGCCAAACTACTTTTTTAAACAGTAATGAGTGGCTGTACTTCTAAAATCAATTTTTCATATCAGCCACTGACCTGTGATAGAGAGTGTAAGTACGCAAAAGCAAAACGAACAAACAAAACCTTAGAGTCAGAGTATTTTTTTTTCCCCTTACAGGTAAAAAGTCAGAGTTTCTTCCCCCTTACAGGTGAAAAGTAAAGCTAAACAAAAACAAGAACCTACATATTTCAACTTACCTGAGCCCCATCATAGCTAAAAATTCCCACCACGCTCACTGGCACTGCTTTGTTCACACAGCGGCCTAGGGCCTTGCGATTAAGGGCAAAAACAAACGGGATATTCTGTTCACAGGCACAGTCGATAATGTTGTGTAGAGTATCATCCAGCCCACCTGGAGCAGACAACAGAATTAGCAAAGAATGACACTATTCAAGCTGGTTATAACTAAAGGCCAGTACTGTTAAAAGATGACAAAAAGTATCCCAAGAATATGGGTGCATTTTGAAATTACAAGAGTTTATAGGAAAAAACACAAGGATCTCAATAATAGCATTAGATCTCCATTTTTAAAGGAGAATTTGACTTTTTTTTCTTAATTCTTAATTAGCAGTATCCTTAGACTGCAACTGTTCTGTGTTTTGTTATATGTGTAGTATAGTCTAATCTAGTATTAAGAAAAAGACCCAGCTGCTCAGAAATTATTTAAAAGTTAACAGAAAATAATGACAATAATTACAACAAATTTTAAACAAACTACCACTGACAACTTATTGTCAATCTGTGGCCTAAAAGATAAGCAGCACTTCTTGCGGTGGCACAGCTGGCATCAGTAACCTTTGTCTCTTCTCAGCTGTGCCAGTGCAATCTTTTGTGCCGCTGCACTGCAAATTGATAGCTAAACCAGATCCTAGTTTCAGAAAACTTCCCCCACTCCAGATAGCCTTGACTCAGCTCGCACTTCAGCTGCACAGCAGTAAACAACCTGAAGAAGGAAGGCATCTTTATATGACTGGATTTCAAAGGCTACTCAAATAAGTTCCTCCAATAGTAACACTGCTGCCAATATACTGAGCCTGCTTTTTTAAATTTCTTTTATTAAACAAACTTTTTTTTTTTAAAAAAAACTTATTTACCCTTTGACTGAATCTTTTCACAGTTAGGAGAGATGATGACGCACTTCAGTTTTTTCAGCTTCAGATGTTTCAAAACTTCTCTAAGACCCATAACAAGCCTGCGTTTTATCTTGGCCTTTACTGGGTCTTTCTGATACAAGCGATCTTGGAAACGAACCAGTTCTTTTAAGAGATCTGTCACACAACTGTCAACTTCTTTACTAAGTACCTGGCTGCAATAACTGAAAGAAAGAATCAATTAAATGTTAAAAACCCTAAAATTACAAATATGTAACACATAAATATGCAATATATAAAATATGTAAAATATAAACATATTTTATTCTATTCTATATCTTTGTCTTTTTTTCTATTTCCACTCCAAACACACTTGTTATATACATGAAATAAAAATTTACTTAAGATTTTTTTCAGTGGCTGAGAATTTACAAAAAGTTTTGTCACTTGTGGTATCTGGTCCCCCTATCAAACTATACTAAAAATACATACACACATGTAAAATAAACCTATATATATTTTTTTTTAAATACCAATAAATATATATGTACATATGTTTTTCTATTGAAGCATTTTTCTCAGGGCATTTATTTTGACCTATATAAATCAAAATACAGCAACCAAAGTATAAAATTCTAATTTATTTCTATAAATACAAGGCTACTTATAACAAAGATGGAAACCTGGATCAAATTCCTCCTCCCTACGTTCATATTTTTTGTCTGTCATCCCATTTCACTTATCAGACTACAGCCTTGTGGTGTTCATAAGGAAGAACAAAACCAGATGTACTTAATCCTTCCAGTATTCCCTGGGAAAGATCAGGGTTTCAAGTTTTTTTTTTCCCCTCATCTTCTACACAAAGAATTGTTCAGTAAAGAAGGGTCTCAAAGAGAAAAACTAAAGATATCTGAACTGTACAGTCAACAGGAAGATGCCAAGTGGCAAAATCACATAAGATTATGAGAAGAGATCGCAAGACCTATCCTGGATCTTAGAGATACAATTATCTCAAAATTTTATTTAAGGTACAAGCGTTTTTATTTACTATTTCCAGTTGATTTCACAAAGTCTCAAAGACAAGTCTACTAAAACACTGAAAATCTAATCTAAAGACACAAAATATTATAAGCTTTGCTGAATGCTCTACATCCTATAATAGGTAGGACTGAGTTGCCCTGTACATATTCAACTCAAACTGTGCTTTCAGTAAAAGAGTGTGGCATAGACACAAATTAAGTAATTTTTAATGCAATTAAAAGTTAAATTAGAGCTAACACATGGCATCAGGAAGATAAAGAATGGCTGTATCAATATTAACTTTTACTATAACGTGAACTGCAAAAAGGCCAGTGGTGTCTTTATGGGAGGAAAACTGAAAGTTAAAACACCGCTTACGTAAAGTAACTATTTTAAACTGTCACAACTGGATCTCTGACCTCTTCACATATAGTAATGACTATTTCTTCTTTTATAAGGGAACATGTATACACATCTATTTAAACAAAACTGAAAGTGTTTGCACATAATAACCCATAAATCTTCCCTTTATTTCTCTGCCTAGCCACAACATGAAAATGTCATCTGGCTAGTCACATTCTTTACATTTTTGCCATTTGGTCTGGCAGCAGAAAACCAAAGTACGCACTAAAAATAAGTAAGGTGTACTACTGTGCTGGTTTTGCCTGGGATAGAGTTAATTTTCTTCACAGGAGCTCGTATGGGGCTGTGTTTTGGATTTGTGCTGAAAACAGTATTGGTAACACAGGGATGTTTTAGTTACTGCTGAGCAGTGCTTACACAGAGCCAAGGCCTCTTCTGCTTCTCACCCCACCCCACCAGTGAGCAGGCTGGGGGTGCACAAGAAGTTGGGAGGGGACACAGCTGGGACAGCTGACCCCAACTGACCAAAGGGATATTCCATGCCATATGATGTCATGCTCAGCAATAAAAAGCTGGGGGAAGAAGAAGGAAGCGGGGGACATTCGGGGTGATGGCATTTATCTTCCCAAGTAACTATTACCCGTGATGGAGCCCTGCTTTCTTGGAGATGACTGAACACCTGCCTGCCGATGGGAAGTACTGAATGAATCCCTTGTTTTGCTTTGCTTGCGTGCACGGCTTTTGCTTTACCTCTTAAACTGTCTTTATGTCAACCCATGAGTTTTCTCACTTTTACCCTTCTGATTCTCTCCCCCATCCCACCTGGGGGGCAGTGAGCACGCGGCTGTGTGGTGCTTAGTTGCCGGCTGGGGTTAAACCATGACAACTGCTCTTTTTCTTAAATATTAAGCTGGTACTCCATTTGTTTAAAATAAGGTACTTATACTTCAACAGCAGCTCCTTTTCCTTCCTCAGCCTCTAATGAATTTCTAATCTTTTTTTTTTTCCTTCAAAGAACATGCATTTTGAAGTGAGAATTACAACAATGTACAGACTATTTCTCTGGATATAATTTCTTTGTTTGTGTGTCAGCTTGCAGAAAAACTGAAAAAAATATTTAGAACCTTCAGTCTAAACTCCAATTAGTGTTGCACAGAATGCAATTAAAGTATCTTGTCTGAAAAATGCCATATTGATGGTACTGTGAAAAAAGAGACATCAATACAATCAATACTTACTCTCTAAAATTCCTACTATGGATTTTTGGAAGACTGGAGGTTAGCTGCTTTGGAATCATAGAACCTTCTGTAGATTCCTTGATCCCCGTATTCTCCAGAAACCCTTCAGCAACTTGTGTTACAGGAACAGCTATCATGTAAATAAAGATATTTCAATAAAAAGACAGACCAAAAAGCATTGTGTAACTTGTGAAATATCTCTTGAAGAGTCTTTACATCAGTATTACAACAGTCTGTGGTAGTAGGGAAACAGGTCATACCTTTTTATCTCTTGGTTTTTATTATTATACCTCTTTTTAAACAAATTGCCAGAGAGATGCAGGGACTCTCATTACAACATAATAAATCCAACAGACATAAAAGTTGTGGAATGGTAATCAGAATCCCAATTACTCAACTACATTGACTCTCAGCTTTGGCATACTTTAACTCTAGATAAGCCCAAGCTGAATCTTAGAAAATTCTGAAGTTACAGTTTTCATTTGGCAGTATTTGGTACACATTTTGGAAAGTACTAAGTGCGCTTACTCTCAGATCTCCATCTACATACTGTATTATAGCCTTCTGTTGAAAGATACCTGCTTGACTATCCTGTAGAAGTGTTTCATCTTCAGTAATATTTTCTGCAGACTGACAAATATTATTTTCATCTTTTGGTACTGCTGTCTGTTCTAACAGGTGTCGCTGTTTTCGTTGTTCTCTTTCCTTCAGAATAATCTTAAAAAAAAAAAAAAAACCAAAACCAAAAAACCCAAATCAATTCCATGTCATATCAATAACAAAGCAGTTTCTCTTACCACATGTTTACGTACAGACCATTCATAAAGAAGTTTGGCAGGATCATTCAAAGTTTACAACATTTGGAGGTTTTTTAATTTGCACATAAAAAGAAGGAAAGATACTCCCTAAATCTACATAGAAAAGGACTTTTTCCGTATTTACCAGTGTCTGGATGGAGAAAATAATTACTAGGGATCAACTACAAGAGCAGAACTAAAGTTAAAGCAACAAATTGCTTCAATGCAGAGAAGCAGGTGAAAAAGTCTCCCTCTTTATCCTTCTCCTTCAGACTGTCAGTTTGTAACAATTCAGCCAAACACTCAAATACACATATATATATATATATTTATATATGTGCACAGTTACTCTTCGCCCTTATTCCTCTGTTAAAAATCTTGAGTCGGTCTAATAGATTGCTGTCTCTGAATTTGCTGGTTGAAGAAAAAAGGAAATTACCATGGATAGCTAAGCCAAGTGGGGTACACGGAGGGAAGGAAAGTAAGACATATGCTGGATCCAGACATGCTACCGTAGGTGAAAGCAACAATCAGTTTCCTGAACCTCAACTTCCTTCTCTGCTTTCATAGCTGCTAAGAAACAGTTATTGTATATATGACCACTAGCTCAGCTAATCTACCCAAAATTTGTAATTAATTACACACAGAATCTAATTGCACAAGTAAATTTCTCCATTTGCATTTGTCAAAGATGGACAAAGAACAAAAATAAACTCCCTACCATACAAAGAACACAGATATTACACAGACAAAGCAATCGTTGTCTTCTCAAACCTGCTTTGGAAAATAGATGGAACGAAGATAGAACAGCCAGAAGACACGGTATCACCGCCCCCCCTCCCCGCGTTTGTTATATGTTGTTTATATTTTACAGTTCTCAAATTCAATTAAGCAGCACAGAATGACCATTAAACTACCTTCACTAGCTCTGTAAGAATTGTTCTAGACCAAAAAGTGACCTAGCAATGGAGTGGTATATCAAAATCCTCTGTATAGAAGACATGACAGGAAGCAACGTGAATGGGCAAAGAGGGAAGATACAAGAGAATTCGCCAGGTGGATCTAACACTAGTTGCTGCAGAATCAGCTGAAATTCTGGCTTGGAAGAGCACAGAAACATTAAATACTACCTTTGTTTAATCCATTCTCCCCAGTCCTGCAAATAAGCATATCTTTTCCAAACCAAGTAAGATTTCTCTGGATGTCCCCCTGTACCAATGATGTGTGGACACTTTTGTAGTAGCACTTCTTCAGCTATCAAGTGATTTAAGTGAGAAAATATATTTTGGGGGAATTTGTATATGCTATTTAGCAAGACTCCCCTCTTCTCCCCCATCCCCCTCTCCCCTTTTTTAAACCAAGGAAAGCTAAACATTTAGACAAGTGGACGCTTAGGTGCAGATCTCCATACCAGAAGGTTTAACAGTCTCACAGAGTAATACTGAAATTACATTAGCCTATATTGTACTATTTAAGGTAAAAATATGAGCACCTTTTTAAGAGGTGTTGGTCTCTTTGCTTTAGGCACTTCTCTCTGTTTCCCTTTCTTTACCAAAGGAGCACTGGAATCCAAAGGATTATGAGGCATCTTTCCTTGGTTTAACCGATGACTTTTTGTGGCTGTAGCAGGTTCTTTAGAAAGCAATGGTATGGCACCACCAACTGAGATTAAAAAAAAAGTCTGCATCAGACAACTGTAACAAATACCAAAACTAGAATCCAATGCAAGTTTAATGACTGGATTAGGAATAGTATATACATTAAATTTGTGTTGTGTTGCTATTAAGAATATTTATAGGCAATCCTGTGTCATTAAACAATGTTATTTAATAAAGATATTTCTCCCAAAAGACTGACATGTCCTCTACTTTTATTACACAACTAGAATCACAAGCTCTGTCCATGAACTCTCAAAAGCAGAATCTGCAAACGCTGCACTCCAGGCTACCTTCAACACCATGCCATGCTGGCTTGATAAACCTTCAGGAATCTCCATGTTTCATGGTAATGGCATTTCCTCCTCCACAGATTCTGTACTGTGTTAAGATAAATACTGAGTTGCAGTATTACAGATTTTAGATTTAATTGCTGTAAATAATCTGGGGCACTTCTACCACTTGTTATGCCTTAATGAAGTTGGATAAAGTTCATTTGCAGATGGGTAATGAGTAATGCAAAGCTACAGCTGAGTCTCTTTTGCTTAACCAGCACAGCTCTCAGGAGATGTCTACTTTACTTGCATTTTTCAGAGGGTTTAGAGCACAGAAGCTTTAAATGACTGGCCAAGTCACTGAAACTGGACCTTCCAAACCATGACCTCACACCCTACTCTCCCTTCTCAACTCGCTATCAGTAGGAATTGCTGTATCATGTGAGAGCACTTTGTCTCTTCACACTAACTAACTTCAGTTACCTGCAATATAAACCAGGTTACATTAGCAAGTCAATGAAGAGGATAACGTAAGTATCAGTGAAATGAGCTTGACACCTTTGTGCCTCAGGCAACTTTTCTCCCCTAAAAAACCATCCGAAGCTTCTGGCAGCTTGTCTTAAGCCATCTTCATTTACTGCTTCCAAGTATTTACATGCTGATCCTCCAACACACAGTACTATTAGCATAAACAGTTTACTTCATAAAACTTCTACGCTGCAACTTTTCTTTTTTGGCTCAGTGTAACAAAGGCAAATTGAGAACACTACCAAGAACGTTGTGCAGTATTTTAGCATAGACGGCTACAAGAATGGAATCTGGGTTTGAAGCAATACATAAGTATACATCCTGCTGACACGTGGCATTTCCTTCACTGTGTGCATCACCTCTTCATTTCAAATTCAGAGAGTTCTCTGAGCTTGATGGCTTTAACAGTTTCTGTTATTTTGCACAATTGATGCATTTCCAAAACGTAATTTAATTTCAAATAATTACTGCTTTACCATGCTGTCCATGCATACTACTTTATTTGGTAAATAATGTAAGTGGAATGAAATAACTTTGTCTACAGTCACACTCCTTGCCCTTCTTGTTCACTGTGCTTCTCTTCATCAGCACAATGCCACATTTTGGTACACATCAATTTAATGGGTGCACTGAATGTTGGAAAAAAGTATAAAGCTGAGGTAACATCTGCCTTATACTTCCAGTATAGGAACACGACACATCAATTTCTCTTCTGCAGCAGATTCAGACACAGGCAATTTAATATTAGAAAACAGGTATTGTGATTCATACCTTTGTGCTCCACCATCTACTCGCCAATCCATGCACTGTATAATTTTATATAAACAAAACTGGTTATTAGCACCTCTGCAGCATAGAGTTTGACTGACTCAAATGAAGAGAGAGATCAATTGCAGAAAAAGAATTTTAAAAAGCATCTTACAAGTTCTCTCAGTGAAGGAAAATCTCATCAATGCTTGGTATTTTGAGCTTTTTATTTAAAAGCTCAGCTATCACATTAAATATTGTGAGATGAATTCTCTCGTGATTAGCTCTCTTTCTGAAATAATTTTTTAAAAAATTCTTTACTGAAATAAGGAGAGAAATTTTATCAACATTAAATTCTAGCAAACATCATGTTTTCTTCTGCAAAATATACTACACTAACATAGCCAAGACTAAATATTGACCGACAATGAAAAAGACACTGAGCTATTTGTTTCTGCTTCCTGGTTACGCACCCAAAAGGTCTGAAAGATTCCCTCCATCACCAAAACCTAGCATTTTGTTAACAGCAATTACTTCACAATTATCAGGCATGGCAGAACTCATCCTTTGGCTTGGGCTGATTGACTCTCACATAACCCCTGTGTTTGCAAAGGAGCTTTTTCACTCAAGTTACAGCTCTAGGATTTCTAGCATCAGAGGTGCTTAAGAAAGCCTTTCTTACTGTGTAGCCCCTTTCTGCAGGTTCACATCACAACAGTAACACACACATTTAAGACAAAGCAAAAACCTCCACAAACATTAGTATTTTCGTCAAAGCTAAATTTCAATCACCTCTCATATTTATATACGGTATTCTTTTACAAATCATTGTCCTGAAGGTTGTTCTTTCCCCAAGTCTTCCTCCAAACAATTCAGATTGCCTTGCTTTTTAAAATTTTGTTTAAAAGAACCTTCATCTCCTCTTATATCTTGTGAACTGTGCTCCTGCCTGCATATTCAGAGATCATTACAGATCAGAAATCAGACTACATTTAACATCTGAATACTTAAAAACAACTCAAGTTGAAAGAAAGGAAATTTCATCGTAACCAATACCTGAAAACACTACAGGTTTAGAAGACTGCTTTGACTTCTCTGTTTGCTGCTTCTGCTCCAAGACTGCCAGCATGCCACCCAAATCCAACTGCACAGGAATTTGACTCTTCTTACCACTGCTCCTGGATGTTTCCTGAACAAGTTCAGTACCAATTAGTAATGCCCTCCATTTCAGAATGTAAAGACTGTATTTTGTATGGTGTGTAATACACTAAACATCTTCATCCACGATACTTTCGATTTTTAGCTTCATTCAATGAAAGTATTTGATCTTTAAATACACATCAACTTTAATGTGAAAAATAAAAAAAATCGGAAACAGTTCAAATAACTTTTGAATAGCTACTCAAATAAAGCATAAAAGCATAAAGTCTTTAATAAAGAAGCTGCTTTGTGTCAGGCTCCCACTTTGGTCAGACTGCCACCTATCTTTGAAAAAGAAAAAAGGCTTACCAGAATTGAAAGTTTTGTTAAAAGTACAGAAAAACTACTCTGTGAATCTTCCAGGATATGTGATTGCAACACACATATGTCATTACCTTCAATGTCTTATTAAAAAGGGACGTCATCATCTTTAAGCACCATCTCCTCACAAGCAGTAATCTTTGTGTCTGCTTTGAAGAGAAGGCAAAAGCGGTGTCCCGCACTTGGCACCACATTCAATGATTCAGAATATAAGAAGATTACAAATGAATAGTCTAGCGAAGACTACGAAAGGGCAAACTACGAGGGCAGAACATGCTAAGGAAATGACTCACAGATTTTGTACTTTCAGAAGTCTTATACTAGAGAATCAATTCAGTATAGCTTCTGTTACAATAGGGTTAAGGAATGTGACCTGCTCCTTCCAAGCCTAGGATCACATCTTGCATCAGACCTATGCCAGAACCTACTCACCAAGATGCAACTACTTATTCACTGTTGCTCCGTAGTTCTTCTCCTTGCCCCAAGCTAACTGGATTTCCTTGCCTCTGCCTAGCAGAATCACTTTTAAGAGGTTCCCAACTCCTTAAGACAATCAGTTTGGACTGGATTTATGTCATGATCAAATAAGACAGGTGAAAGAAAGATTCCTGATTCCTGAAACTTGCAGGCATTAATGAAAAGCTAGTATTTTTTCCTGAACACTGTATCACAAACTGGGGGCTAGCAACTACTACCATTGAGTACTTCTAATCAAGAGGATCTTGTCACTTATCTCAAAGTATGAATGACAAAGTATGAATACAATCGCAAATGAGCTTGGACTTAGTCTTATATTTAAATATGGTAATTTCGTTTGTCATTTTGAGTTGTAAACTTATTTTCAACCATGAACGCATTTACCTGCATTTTCTTTCTTTCTAACATAGAAGATGAAGCTTGCTTCCGTGACAGTCCATCCACCTTGGGAGTTCCATCCAGTGTGGGAGACCGACTATCCCAAGGCTCTTCGGGGGGATGGATCTTTGAAATTTAGACACAAAAGGTGACAAGGAGGAAGAGAAAATATTTAAAGACACATGGAAAAGGGTAAAGTGAAGATGATATTAAATTCAAATGGAACATAGACAGTGGGATTGCACCCTCAGCAAGTTTGTGAATGACACCAAGCTGAGTAGTACAGCTGACAGGCTTCAGGGAAGGGATGCCATCCAGAGTGACCTTGACAGGCTTGAGGAGTGTGCCTGTATGAACTTCATGAAGTTCAACAAGGCCAAGTGCAAGGTTCTGGTCCTGGGTTGAGGCAATCCCCAGTATCAATCCAGGCTGGGGTTGAATGGATTGAGAGCAGCCCTGCAGAGAAGGCGTTGGGCGTACTGGTGGATGAAAAGCTGGATATAAGCTGGCAATGTGTGCTCGCAGCCCAGAAAGCCAATTCTATCCTGGGCTGCGTAAAAAGAAGTGTGGCTGGCAGATTGAGGGAGGTGATTCTCCCCCTCTGCCCGGCTCTCGTGAGACCCCACCTGGAGTACTGCGTTCAGCTCTGGGGTCCCCAGCACAAGAAAGACATAGACCTGTTAGAGCAGGACCAGAGGAGGCCCCCAAAAATGGTCAGAGGGCTGGAACACCTCTCCTACGATAAAAGATGGAGAGAGTTGGGGTTGTTTAGCCTGGAGAAGAGAAGGCTCTTGGAAGACTTTATTGTGGCCTTCTAAAAGTGTGATCATTTATTGGCTGCCACGCTACTAAATCAGACTCATGATTTCCTCTTTTTTTCAGATTTGGAAGAAAAAAAGAGCAAGGCAGCTTCATCTTCAAATATTTTTTAGAGCAGTATGAGAGGCTTAATGATCATGTCTCTACAACTTATGTAAGCTTTGAGAGGTTATATCCCACTTAATGCCTACAAAGCTAAAAGGTATCTCTCTTTTGAGGTGCAAGCCTGTATAGCACTTTCTTTATAAAAAATATGGTTTGAGCAACTACTGTGCCTTTTGCTGCTCATTCCTCCCTCTCAATGCAATTTACTGCCTCAAAGCAAACAAGGGTTTTGGTTTTTTGGTTTGGTTTTGTTTGGTTTTTTTTTTAACCACCAATATTCACAGTGAAACAAAACAAAGGACAAAAACATCTAGCAGCAAAACTAGTTTCAAAGAAACAGAAACCTGGAATTTCACCTTTACTATTTATGTTATTTGCTTTGCAAGAGCAATCATATTTCCAATCCTTGTGATTTATGTTTGGGATTCATTCCTGTCCTGAATGAATTTCCAAATTAATCCTTGGGATTCATTTCACACGTTAAAAAAAAAAATAGCTTGGATTTATAATTGATGTTGGACTCAAATTCTTACCCTTGCATAGCTTGAGAACGGAGTGTTACACTGTTCAGATGCCCTTGAAATTTGATTATATGAACAAACAGCAAAGGCAGAAATCTTCTGAAAGACTCTTAGTATTATTTTTATGAAATTCAAAATTAAACCGGAACACTACCTGTAGGAAAACAAACTACATAAACAGAATTCATCTCAACTAACTTCGAGTGTCCACGACAGGTGTCTATATTGGAATTAGTAGCCCAGAGTTTAGGCAGCAGTTCAGAGCCCAAAAAGGTATCTCCTTTGGAATGATATGAATCTATGAATACAGTGAATAGCTCTTCACTGTCCACAGAGTACCTAAGGGGATTGCCATGGGTAGGGCCCCACATGATAAGCACCTACATTTAGTCAAAAGAATTTCACCTTTAGTCTTACTGTAAATTTGCAGTCTTTTCCTGCTTATTTTCTTAACATTCACATAACATAAGATTACTTACTTCAGACTGCTTTCTGACAGCAGGAGTAAATGATGATTTCTGAGGTCCTAGTCTGTTTCTCCTATCAGAAGCAGCTGCCAGATCAGGAAACTCCTCAGCATCCTAAACAAATAAATCGGAGGATGATTATATAGAATCATAGAATCATTAAG
>NW_009207481.1:0-2637 GCF_000690835.1 Fulmarus glacialis
CGGAGGCGTGGGGCCTGTCAGGGCAGAGGGTGAACGGCACGGAGCCCCTTTCCCCCAGCGAATTGCCCCTTGTGTGTTTGGCTGCTAAGACTGGCTCAAAGCTCGTTATTGCCGCGCTCTTTGGCTGCAGTAAAGTTGCAAACATTGCGCAAAACCTCCCTCCCTCCAGCTGTTCCTGTAAAGCCTCCGGCTGCAGGCCGTTCCCCCCGACTGCCCCTCTCTGCAGAGGATCAGCTCCCCTGTTTGTTTAAACCCTGCACTCTTCCCTTCCGCTCCACGTGATGCCTTGAGCCAAACATCGTCTTAATCATCCCTGGGCTGGCGCTGACTCCGCAGCGCTGGTTGCAACTCCTCCAGCATGATCGTCAGCTTGACGATCCGGGCGCTCGTGATGCTCCCTTTGGGGTTCTGCTGGCCGTCGGCTTTCCAAGAGGTGAGTTTGACCTCCAGAAAATGCAGTTTCCAGGAAGCCTTTTAAATTTCTAGGAAAAAAAAGATGAGACAACACGACATGTTCTAAGCCAAAATCCATCAAACCTCACTAATCAAGAAGATAAAGCTGTTTCCTCTGGGTGGCTGTTGTGCAGCCCATGCTTAGTGCAAAATAAAGCCATGAGAACTTGGCATCGGTACTCGTTGAGTTGTTCGCTGGCGTTCCTTCCAGGTTAGGTTCAGTTAAGCGATAGTCTTGTATCCATTTGTTTTTCTTAAAAAAATGTAAAGCTATTCTTCTTCTTCTTGCAGAAATTTCTCGGCGCTTTGGATGCGGAAGATGTTTTCTCTTATTTTGGAACCAGCTCAGTGTCTGATGGTATGCAGGGCTCCTTCCTTCTTCATTTTGGAACACATCTGTCAGTTTATTTCTAATCCCGTACATTTGATAACGCTAAAAACACTTATTAACGAACCCTGATCTGACAAGCATTTAGCATTTCTGAGTCACATTACTCAGTGAGGCAATCCATGTTTCAGTGTGAAAGCGGTTGAAGAACTGGGTCAGTATTTAAAATCTGCTGAAGGAGATATGATAAATCTTTTTCACATTTCTGCTGCAGCCCTCATTCTCTGTATTGGTATTTTTCTATGAGATTAACAGATCCAGGTCTTCTGAGTGGGAAGCTTTAGACTAAGAATAGTTTTAAATGCACTTGTTAAATGAACACATGGAGAGACTAGTGTTCCAGGTCTGGATTGATGATAGTTCAGAGTAACTGTATGTTTTGAACTCTCAAATCCTTAAAGGAAAGGTATTGTCCACTTGTGAGTTCACCTAGTGCTCATCCCAGTGTCTCTGTCGGGATTATGATAATTCTCACTCAGTAATACTTAACATCTGAGGAAGTAAAACTGTCTCAGCCTTTGTCAAATGAACTGTTCTCCTTATTGAGAGAGCAAAAGCGTAGATAAATCAGGAGCCAGTTTCAGAGCTGTTGTCTGTTCCCAATCAGATTATCCTCACTTTGGAATACGTGAAAGCACAGAAGTTCTTTGACTGTTGACATGATGACCCTGAAAAGCCACAGTTATCATTGGGAGAGTATTTTTTCCTAGGGAGGTAGATCGTGACATTGTTTTCTGTGTATCATCATTTCTCATAACTGTTCCCCTTGTTCTGGTCTTGTTTCATTTCTTTCAGTACCTGAGTTTGTTATTGCTGAGCCAACTTGCCCTTGTAAAGAAGAACAGATTGGGCTGATGCCCTGTCAGATTCAACACTGCTCCATTGAGGCCTGGGGAGAACTCTACGCCTTTGAATTTCTAGAGGACCATGCCCTCCTTTCCTCTTCCTTTGTGAGCCATCAAGTGGTGAACTCTTCCTTTAGCTTACTGAAGCGATTCTCAGGCAACTGCTTTGCAGGTGGAAATCCACTGCAGCCTCCCGGGGCTAAGTGTAGAGTCACTTACTGTGAAGGGCAGCTGGTGAGTATGCGGTGAACTTATTCTTACAAGCGTTTACAGCCTTTTTGGGTTTGCAGCTTGATGCCCCAAACATGTGTGAACCATCCATTTAATAAATCCAAGCGTTACAAAGGAGAAACAGGAAGGATGTGGCACACAGTTCTCCGTTGATAGCATATGTCTTTAGAATAACTCAGAGATGGAATTTCATCTCCTTTAGCAAGGAGTCGTCATTGCAGATGAGGAAAATATTCATATCAGGCCTATCAGAAGCAAAGATGTGGCCCTGCTGAAGGACCTCGGCTTCTCCAGACCCCACATTCTCTTCAGAAGTGCCGCAAGAGAGGCAAATACAGCAAGAGGTAACGTGCATGGAGAGGAAGCCGTGCTTGTTCTGCTTGGAAAAGCTGTCTCCTGGTAGTGGGGTTGCTTGCATGAGCTCAGAGGAAAAAATTGTATCTACAAATATATGAGTATACTTGATAGACATTTCTCACCTCATTCAGGTGTAAATAGTGTGTTTTCATTTAGGTATTTGTTATTTTGATAGCATAAGCGTGTTATTAAGGATGCTGGCAGGTCAAAGAAAACAACAGAAGTGGGAAACCTGAGCAAGCAATTGGAGGAATGGTCTTCCAGCTGGATTATTCTAGTCTTTCAGGAAAAGGGAGTGGATCTGTAAGAACCTTTATGTTGTCTTGCATTTTAAACTCCCTGTGTCCCTTTGTGCTGTTCAGC
>NW_009207481.1:2668-22347 GCF_000690835.1 Fulmarus glacialis
CTCGCCTGCAGAAGAGGGCTGAGGGAGCTGTCAAACATCTGGAGCTGATGGTTGTAGTAGGTCCAGATGTTTACTTGTACCACAAAGAGGACACGGAGCGATATATTCTCGCCAACCTGAACATTGTGAGTACCTTTGTGTTTGGATTGCTGTCCCAGTGTGAGAGCTCACAGTGTCACAGGCGGACGGACCTCTGTGAGTGCACTTTCAGAGGTGTTTATGGTTACCTCCTCCTAGTACTGAGCACTGCTTCCCTTGGCACTGCATGGCAAGCTTTCCCTTGTAGAAGGAGCTGCACGGGTAAAAGTGGATGTTGGAAGCTTTGGGGTTGTAGTCTTAAAATCCACATAGAAAATGTAGCTCTTCATTTCATTACTAATACTGTTGTCTGTCAGATACAGTAGCAAGAGTTTTATCACCAGAGCCTTGATCCAGTCCGTGTTGCTTTCAGTGAGATTGAACCAAATCCACTGAATTAATCTCACATTTTACATTTCAATATTTTATTTCTATTACAGAATTTCTCTAAATGTCTCCCATTGCTATTATTAAAAATTTGTTTATGCATTTTCTGTGTGGGTGTATTGCAAAAAAATCTTTAGCATTCACTCTCCTACCTCCTACCTAACTTTTTTCCATGCAGATTCTTCTCTCTGCTTCAGAGTATCCGACAAGTCTAACAACAGTTCTCATCAGTTGACAGATTTATTTACATTTGTAGTACATACTTTAATGTTGTATTTCCCGGTGATTTTATAGTTGCCCCTTATGGTTACCAGGTGCGTTATCTTTGTAGTGAGTGCAGCCCTGTTATTGAGAACAGGTAGTGGAAGTCATCAAGGTGCCTTCTTTATTGAATCCCTTCTATCTCTTAACAGGGGGCAGAGCTGCTGAGAGATGCCTCACTGGGTGCTCATTTCAGGGTTCATCTTATGCAAATGCTTGTTTTGAGAGAACCAGAGGTGAGCAAGGAGGACTCTGTTCAAGTGTTGTCCAAGGGGTTGCTAAAAGCTGTATGAAATGTGCAAGAATGTACCTTCACTCTAGGCAGAGGTAAACATCACAACAAATATCACCTCCTCGCTAATCAGCGTTTGTGAGTGGAGCAAGAAGGTCAACCCCCAGAATGACTCTGACCCCCAGCATGCTGACGTTGTCCTCTACGTCACCAGGTACTGAAGCTCCCCTGCCCTGGGAGAGGACTGGAAACGCAGCCGTTGCTGTCCAGCTGTCAGCACAGTGACAGCGATTTGCACTGGCTCTTCCAGCAGTTTGGCATCACAGAGTCTTTGGAAATGGGTTGATTCTCGTATTTGGGGTTGATTCTCCTGCCTTTAGTGTAATGCAGTTAGTCAGAGGTGCTGTTTCTTCAGTTTCTGAAGGAACTGGAATACTCCCCAAGCACTGACCAGCCAGACTTGAGCAGACATTGTGTGCTTCCAGAGCAGCACAGCCAAACCCACTGCAGCTTTTTGTGGGCAGAAAAGTCGAACAGTAACTGGAAGTGAAAACCCACTGGTGTTTTCTGTGGAAGATTTCTAGTGCTACTCTGACTCAGACATTTTGTCTGACTTTCAGGCTCCTTGCTCTAAATTGCCTTGGCTAAATGTGTCGAAGGCAAACTTTTCTTTAGTGTAATGGCTTTGTTTTGGTGTTCTTTCTTCAAAGAGATGATGCTCTTGCTCTGTCTTTTGCAAATAGGATTAGTTCGTTTTATTCTATTCTGCTTGTCTGGGGACATCAGAATTTTTTCATGTAGAATCACCACAAATTTTGAATAGTGGGCACTCGTAGGACCCTACTGCTACTATCTTGCCCCAGGGAGCTCCATGTGTCAAAAGAGATGTTAGGTAGCTGGCAAAGTTAGATCAGGAAAGTGCAAATAAATTCAGTTGAATGTCTAGACCTGACTTTATTAGCTGCAGTGGTTCTTTGCTCTTTCCTCTGTATCTGTCTTCCTTACTTTAGGTTTGACCTGGAGTTACCTGATGGGAACAAGGAGCTACGTGGAGTGACTCAGTTAGGTGGAGTCTGCTCCTCCTTCTGGAGCTGTGTTATTACCCAGGACACTGGCTTTGACCTTGGAATCACCATAGCCCATGAGATTGGGCACAGGTCAGTAGGAAAGCCCCAGAGCAGCCCAGATTGTTTTATTCAGATAAAAACATTCCCCAGTTTAAGGGTTTCTGAAGAAGGATAAGGATCTCTTGGCATAACAGGGGGTTTCCCATAGATTATTCAAAACGTTTGGAAAGAGTTCCTTGCATTTCTTGCATTCAAAAGTTCTGTGACAATGCGAAGCTGCAAAGAGGAGAGAAAACCTATGTGACAACAGTAGAAGGAAAGGCTGCAGAGGGAGCTCAGTCCTTGCTTAGAGAAGAGAGGCTCTGAGGGAACCCAACCTCTGGGTTTCTTCTCCTCAGGGCACTGTGCTGCTTCTGTTACAGTCTTGGAATCCCCCACGATGGTGAGGGGAATCGGTGCAGCAGCAGCGGTTACATAATGGGTGAAGCAGCAAACCACAACAGCATCGACCTCACCTGGTCGCAGTGCAGCCGAGAAGAGTTCCTGGCCTTTGTCAGGTAAGGGAATGGTCGAGTTCTGTGTGCCTGTGTGGGAGCAGTTCCCTGTGCTGGGAGCTTAAGAGAGAGCAGGGAAAGACAAGGACTAAAACATAATTCTTGGAAAATGAAGAACTGTGAAAAGCTTAGGGTTTGTTAATTTCTTAGCACTTGTGTCTGTTGCTGAGGTTAAACCCAGTTTTTGCTTCAAGTAGCTGGAAATTACTTTGGTTAGTGACTAACATGCCTGGGCTGTGTTGGACTTCTCAGACACTAGCTCAGTCTGGAAATTTTATTTAAAATGTCAGAGCATTTAGGTTTAAACAAGCATTGCGGGCTGTGAGCTGGCTGGGTGAGAAACAGGCATGAGTTTCTGTTATAACTTCAGCAGCAGGGAACTGTGAGCATCTCCAGGCAGCTGCTGCAGCTAAATCCATCACAGCCCACAGTAAGCATGTGTTGTCTGGGAAAGCAGCAGCCAACTCCCAGAATGAAACTCAGCAGAAGTTTGCAAACATGTCATTGTCCTTCAGCTGGGAAAGTGATATTTCTTATGTCTCTATCAGCACAGGCCAAACAAACTGCTTAAATGACCTGCCGGACATGGATGGCAGCATCCCTGGATGGAAGCCTGGCTTGTACTATGGAGCAGATGAGCAATGTAAAATAGCCTTTGGGAGTGTTGCCACAGCATGCACCTTTGCTGACAGCAATGTTGTAGGTAGAAAGTTTGTCTGTCTTGCTAGGGGCAGCAGGGAAATGTTCTGGAGCCAAGATTCAGGAAAAGGGAGCTGGGGACATTTTTATTATAAAGGAATGGAAGGTGCTTTCCTGCTACAGACTTCTTGGCAAAGAACAAACCTTCAAAGGCTTTTAAAATGCTTTCCTGCTCTCCATCACCTCCTTTGTCCACATAAGTCTCCTTTAAAGTTTGCATAGAGCCTTCTGTCCAAACATCTGCCTGGCGGTGCTAGTGCTGGGTACACCTACTCAGGTGAGTCTTGGGTCCCGTGTTGGGGAGCTCTTGTTCATTGGATCCCTTCAGCTTCCCCGTCATTGCACAAGTCCACGTGGCTGAGAAATGCAGCATGGCTAATAGCTGCCATCTGGACATGTTTTCTTAATGAGGAAGCACTAAGGTGGGTGAAACTAATCGCTTCAGTTGATGATCTTCTAGCATTATAGCTGACAGTGATGGTCTTTTGACACGCCCACAGCTTTTGCACAGTAACAGGAGAAATGAAGGGACTTGCTTGCATTGTTGGGTAGCTGTGGGGAAACCAAACATCCGGGACATGCACCATTTAAACAGAGCAGCTTTTGGGACTGCTGTGTTGATGAGCCTAAGTGACTCCCTGAACTCCCTGGTTTTCTTGTCACACCAGGACATATGTGAAGTTCTCTCATGCCACGTACAACCAGGAGACAAATCCAGCTGTACTCGGCTTCTTGTTCCCCTCTTGGATGGTACTGAGTGTGGAATCAATAAGGTAAGGAGGCTGCTGATCCGATGATCAGAAGTTGTTGTGGGTGGTATGGAGCTCATTAGAGAGCAAGACATTGGTGGTGGCTGGAAGGTACGTGGCACTCACTGCCCCTCGGCCAGGGAGCTAAGGCCAGACACTCCAGTCACAAACTGGTACCAGCTGATCTTGATGTTTCCACCTTGTCTATCTCTCTGTAGTTGCTTTGCAGTTCTATAGCCTGATACCTGAGTTTTCCTCCAAGGCTTTGCTTTCTACTTGAAATGACCATCGGCTCTTTGTTTTAACCCCAACCTCATGTTAGACCATAATTAGGAATGGGACTCTTCTAGCCTCTTGTGAGAAGGTGCATCATTCATCTTGGGATTCTCTGTTACAGCCTGACCTGCCAAGAGATGGGGACTTGTGCTACCCTTGTAGATCCCAGCCCTGCTGGGTTCACTGTGGTGCTGCTGCCAATTTTGTGTATTCTTGGTCTTAGTGGTGCTCCAAGGGACAGTGCAGCTCTCTGGAAGAACTGAACCCCATGGCTGTAGTCCATGGGCAGTGGTCTGCCTGGAGCCCCTTCTCCTCCTGCTCCCGCAGCTGCGGAGGTGGAGTTGTGATAAGGCAGCGGTTCTGTAACAACCCCAGGTAAGAGCTGGGGAGCTGGGGAGTTTGCAGTGCTTCTTGGCTGATTCAGGGCCATGGGGTCTGAGTCTTGCTCTTTACTTGGGACAAACCTGCCTCTGTTGAGGAGTTCTTCTGTCATTTCCAGGCCTGCTTTTGGAGGGCAGAAATGCAGTGGCGCCAGCATCCAAGTGGAGATGTGCAATACTCAGGTAATGGAGCTCATCACATCTTCTGAGCTTTTTTTTTAATGCCATTTAACCCTTTGAGAGCTGTATGGTTTGGGACTGTACTTCTCACAACTGACTGCTCTGGGAAGGAGGACTAAAGATCTGGCATACAGCCTCCATCTGTCTGACAACAGGAGAGATATTTGTTCCACTGTGTCTGAAGACAGCAGCATTGTTCACGTGTAATGAAGCATTTTCTCTATGCCTTCATAGCAGGACAGACGCTGAGAAAATAGTGACTCACTTAATGATAGTTTTCTTCAGAGGGACATTCTTATATTGTTCCTATTTTCCTTATCCATTATTTTGCATAAATAGCAAAGATAGCAGCTTCCAAACACAATTTTCTGCATATCCCGCAGCCTCCCTTTAAAGTGGTTTTCTTTATTTGCAGTTGTTTTGGTGTTTTACTTACCAGCCACTGCTTTCTGCCTTTAGCTAGTGGGTAAAATGCTGCTTGGGATTCTGTGCTCAGTAACTTCCTTTCATTACCATACAATTCTCTCTGGGATGTAGGCGTGTTTGATGACCCAGCAGGACTTTATGGCTGAACAATGTGCAGCAACAAATTTAAAGCCACTGTATCTCACTGTAGAAGTGCCATCCTTTTATACCTGGACTTCTGCTGTTGGCTTTGCCAAAGGTAAGGAAAGACTGAGAAACCATGATTTCTTTGTGAAGGGGAGCACTCATGGACGTCTCTGTACTTTGAAGTCAAAAGGCTGTTTCACTGATTGTTTTAGTTTTCATGTGAAACCTGGATGCTTTTTCTGTCAGATCCTTTTGACTTCTTCCCATTGCTTGATGGTCAGCCACGTGCCTTTCTGAAAGAGTAACTCCTTTCTTCTTCTGTCTGCCTCCTCCAGGAGACATGCTATGCAAGCACATGTGCAGGGCCATTGAAAACGAATTCATGGTAAGCCGCGAAGACAGGTTCATAGATGGAACCAGATGTGAGCAGGATGACACTGAGCATCATGGGGCTTTCAGTCTGTGTGTAATGGGAAGCTGCAGAGTAAGTGACTGGGGAATCCAGGTGAACCTCTGACATGTAATCTGCCCCAAAGGAGTCAGTTTACTAGGAGAAGGGGAAAAAACCACAGTGTCCCAAACAACAGAGCGAGCTCTTCTCAAGAGAAGAGAGTTTTGTTCTTAGCTTAGTGGATGGAGTCCAGCAAATGTACTGTTCTGTCTGTGCATCCAATGCCAATGCCCTCTAGATAAGACATTCTGCTAATTATGCAGTAAGTACGTAAGGCTATTCATCCCTAATCCAAGAAGCAATGGGTTTATGCGTTGGTTGAGGAGACATCATTAGCTGTTCAGTTTGCATGGTATAAATAGCCCTATAAAATGCTGACTCTGTTGGAGAAAAGTTACATGATTTGAACATACCGAGTCAGTGGCAAAATAAGGAGTAGAACCTGGGAATCGTAAGTCAACAGATTGATTGTTGCAGTATCACTAGTCAGAACTGAAGTATAACGGTTTTTTTTCCCGTGGATTGGACATGAGAAAGGCATTCTTTCATGATGAACTTGAATATAACTCCCCCGCGCTGTCTGCATTTTAGTAACTGCTGACCCGGTTGTATGTTTTCTGTTGCTTCTTTACGTTCCCAGAATACACTTTTAAAATTTTATGTTTTTCTCATTATCCTCGTGTTCACAATGTTTTGTAATGCATTTCCACCTAATGAACAGCAGAGGGTGTAGGCATAATCTATTCTGATTTCTGCTGTTCTATTGGTGACAGTGATAAATATGTATGTTATGGCAGCATCCAAAGCCTGGGATCAGTGCCTCTAGCATAAATTCAGCAGTTGCACATGTTTTGCTGCTAAGCCTGCTGAGATCCTCCTGTAGCTTTTTGTAAATTAGTCTTGTTCGTGGGAATGAGGATAGAATCTCTTTTCTGAGCTCCATGGGATTGAAGGCCAGGCTGAAGGATGTGAGCTGGGTTTGGGTATGGGGTTTGGGGAGCTAAAGATTCCTTTAGAACCTGCCATTCATGTTTACTGTTCTCCTGGGTGCTTTTTTTTTTTCCCCTCCGCCCTCCAGAAAGAGTTCATAGAAGAAAGGGAGTGCAGAGCCTTTGTTTAGGTCACAGGAGAAATCTTTCTGGGCTGCTTCTTATGGGAAAGAAAATGTCACGCAATTAATGAAACTTGTTGTGCTCTCGGCTAAGACTGCAATCCCTGGCTTTGCATGCTGCTGTACAGTGGTAGATCTAGGTACAAACACATCTTTGTCTATGCTGTCTTCTTAAATTCGAATTACAAATGAAAAAGGCAGTTTCAGGAATTCAGGCAATGTTGCTTTCATTCGCTTGTTTTCTTCTCAGAATAGGCAAGTCTTGACAGACTCTCCCCTTTGCTCAGGCATTCGGGTGTGATGGCCAGATGGACTCCAAGAAGATAATGGACTCTTGCAAGGTCTGTGGGGGTGATAATACCACTTGCACTAAAGTGAGTGGATCTTACACAGAAGGAGAAGCTAAAGGTGTGTAGTCCCCACCCTCAGGCTCAACATTATGGTACTGTTTGTATGCTGCATATTTGTATGCATATTCAGTGTTCATAATCTTCTGTATGTGACTTCTTGTTTCTGCTTCTGCTTGATTTTATTTTATGGAGGATATGGCAATAGAGTTTGGGTAGTCGACAGAGAAGGCAGCTAAGATCTGTAGCAGGGAGGTAGCTGTTGTGTAGGCAGAGTGACTTTTTTGGTCATAGTTCTTCTCTGGACATGGACCAGAAATGTAGCCATTTGGGAAGTCCAGCAAATTATTGGGAGCTGGGGGCTGTGTCAGAGGCTTCCTGAGATGTTAAACATCCATTTGGGAACTGATCTGGCTCTTGCAGTATCACATATAGATATTAGCAGAGAACATAAAAAGAGCAAAAGAAAGATGAGAACAGGACACAGAATTCAGTTTGGTTTTGTTTGCTGTATTCACCATCGCTATGTTCAAGCCAAGCTGATAGAGCTAAAGTCAGTGTGAATTTAGCCTGCTGGCCATCACTGTTGTATCCTTATTTTTTTTATGTTAGCTATATAACCCCTGTCTGCAATTAAGCTTTGTTGCTGCCTGTAAGGCTTGTCCTCCAATGGATAGTGTGCTAGTAAGGTGAAGAGGGGTTGGTGTGTAATCCCCAGCCTTTTTAACAGAGGAACAGTAATGGAAGCTGACCATATCTTCTTTCTTTCCATCCTTCCAGAGTATGTTACATTTCTGTCCCTGCCTTATAACACCACCTTGGTCCATGTTACCAATCGGAGACCACTCTTCACACATTTGGGTGAGTTGAATGAAAAGGAGAGGAGGGACTGCAGGCAGGCCTAAAACAACCTTGTAAAAACAAGAACATGGAATTTGCGCGGAAAGTTCTTGATGATGCAATTTGTTTGTGGGATGGTCTCCAGTGGGAAGTGGTAGAAGCCATGCTCTTTGGGATGCCCGACTTAGATCAAACTGGTTTCTAGCAAATGGGCAGTCTGTAGCTGCCAGCACCAGGGGATCCTGGTGACCACATCATATCTCTTAACCTCACTGCTACTTTTGCTCCTCTAGCTGTGAAGGTTAAAAGAGAGTATGTGGTTGCTGGAAAAGGAAAAATCTCACTGAATGTCACCTATCCGTCGGTTCTGGAGGACAGCCAGATCAAATACAAAGTGTTTCTCACCAAGGACAACCTGCCAAGCCTGGAGGAAGTCCATGTGGACGGGCCAACACAAGAAGAAATTGAAATACAGGTAAATTAAAATAAGAGTTGGAAAGGGGCCAGTCAGAACTGCCAGGCTGAGTTTGTGTAGCTCTGCTGCAGTGCAGAATCCAGGTGTAGTAGGCTTCGTGCCCCAGGGCAGTGGAGATGGTGTTTACTAAGAGTGATGGTGTTGCTCTTCTTGGGAAAGGTTGAGGGTTGACTGCGTACAGGCTTTCTGCAGGTCTGGGGGATGGTTGTGTGGGGAAAAGCATACCAAGTTAAACCTTTTGCTTGGCTTAATCTTTTTTCAGTGCCCTGTGCACAGAATTCACAGGGTGAGTACTCTGACCGCCTCTGGCAAGAATTGAGAGTCATAGCATTGAGGCTCAGGATTGGATGGAAAAAAGGGGGACTAGCTTCTCTTATCTCCACCCTAAGAAATGAGTCTGAGTTGATTTGTGCATTGACCACAACTTTTTCCTTCACCAGGTCTATCGAAGGTATGCAAAAGAATATGGCAATGCCACCAACCCAGACATCACCTTCAGCTATTTTGTCCCCAAAGAGAATCTGACGTATATGTGGATTCCTCAGCAGGGGCCATGTTCAGTGACCTGTGGGGAAGGTGAGGCAGCAGTACTCAATCTTTACTTTTTACGGAGATCTGGGCAGACTTCTAGTTTGTCGGGCTGGTAGTCACCCAGATCTTTGCTCCATGGGCTCTCCTGGCCTAACTGAAAGAAATGTGACATCAGCAATAGATACTTGGTTAGAACTTACTAAACAACTGAACTGAATTTAAAAGCAAATTGCTGAAAGTGAGATGCAGTTGCCAATGTTAAACTGAACCAAAGAAAAGAGTGGTACAGCTTTTGAATTAAATTAGCAAATCAGCAAATGAGCTGAATCATCAAAATGATAGTGAAAATGTTTGATCGTGAAGAGCATTTTTAAATAGGTTTTAACTGAACTTTTGGTTTTAATAATTTTCTCAGATTTTTCGAAGTTATTGAAGACTGTAATTTGAAGTTGGCTAAACATCAAAAGTCTGAGACCAAAGTGGTATCTAGTATCTAACTAAAGCCTCAGAGCTAATTATGAAACTTCCTTCTTAGAATTCTATTCCTGTGCCATGGCTAATCCTTTCTGTCTCCCTGAAGAAATCATAATGCAGATTGTAACAGATCACTCTGGTAGACAGTCTGACATCTTGTTTATCACATAACACAGATGACACTGGCAAGCCTCTCAAGACTTTTATGACAAGAATTTAGAAAATACATTAATGAATAATTATGGAAGTCAATCTGTAGGACTAGTTATGTCTGGAGAGCTTTTCTCCAACAGATTCCCCAGGTGAACTGATTGCTGAAACCCTGAAGTAAAGAACTCAAAATGCTCTAGGGCCTCCCAGCTAATGCAGTCACAAACAAAAAAATGAGAAAGCTGGGACTTAAAATTACAGAAAGTTGAGAATCCAAGCTGAAGTTGCATCTTGAGAGCTGATAGTGATGCTCAGGCCCTCCTTACCAAGAGACATTATTTGAAAACAAGGAGGGTAGTGAAAAGATAACATTGCTGATTGATTCTTGACATTTGCTTCTCAGGGTCATGCTCTTTGAGATTAAAAATGTCTCTGTGGGTAGCCCATTCACTGCAAAGGAGACTCTTTACAGCTTTGCTTGTAACTTCTTTGAGTTTGGATTTTCACCCGCTTTAGCTGTTAGGTTCAGTATTGTTAAAAATCTTGTTTATAGCTGTAGTTTATGAATATTTCATTTCTTTATATGCCACAGGCACTGCAAGTCTGCAGTTTCTCTCCCAGTACCTCTAGTCTAGTTTTGGATATTGATGATCACTTTGAGGACATTGGCATGGCTGGGTACAAAGGCTACTTGATGATTAGTTCTACAGAACGTCATTTAAAAATGGCTGACTGCTAGAGCTTATTTTCAGCAACCTGTCTCTCATCAGTCAGACATCAAGATTATTAGAAGTAATTTGGACCAAATTATGATTGATATCCTTGTTCTTGCAAATGGCCAGTTTAGAGCAATCTTTCCATTTTGGCAGTGGATTATCCATCAAACTTCTCATCCTCTGGGGTGTTCATCTTGGAAAGTCACTTTAAAACTCTTGAGGAAAAGTTATATCAGAAAGAAGGGGTTTGTGTGTTTATTGGAAGTCTGTATTCCCAAATATGCCATTTTCTTACACAGATGGTTTGAGCAAAGAGAAATTATTGCATCTTCCTAGCATAATAGAGGTGAACTGTTCACTTTGTTTATAACTTCCTTTCCTTTTCCTTTTGTATCCCAGGGACGCAACCAGTGGATCATGTGTGCTTTGACCAGACAAAGAATGAAATAACAGAGGATCAGTGGTGTCTGGAGCTCCCACAGCCCCTTTCGGAGCACGAGCCCTGTGCCATGGAGCCATGCCTGTACAGGTTGGTGTTCCTGGAAGCTCAGCTGAATTCTTGCTTTGCTTGTCCTTTCTCTGCCAGTTAACCCAGTCTCTGCAGTCTTATTTGCATTGTGCAAGGTGAAAAAAAAGGAGAGGTATGAAGTAGTTTCTTTCTAATTATAGTGGCATAGCAGATCCCAAACCATGTTCTGTCTTTCCTGGTCTCATGAGGTAATTGAGATGTCAGCTGAATGAATGGGAGATAGTCCTTCCAATATTTTACAGTAGTCTGCTAAATGAAAATACTTTGAGGGCATGGCCAGAAGAAGATGTCTGCTCACATCCTTTCCAAGATTGTGCCAACAAAGATTTGATCTTACTCTGGAGGAGACCCTTGTGTTTATTAGACTGGAAAGAGGACCAAGAGCCAAGCCTGCCAAGACATTGATCTTACAGATATTTTAGTGTTTAATAAAAAGTGATTTCACTGTGAACTACAGCTTTTTAGTTTAGGTGCTTTTAGTCCTAGAGAGCTATCAGTGCAAGGACTTAAATTTCCAGCAGTTGTCCTCTCAATCACATCCAGACAAGGCTCTTGAATTGCAGAAGCTGAATACTCTGTATGACCCATTTCTGTAATCAGTGGCGTGAGTAATAAACCTCCATGATCCAGATGAGAAATAGGGTGATAAAATTACTTCCCATTTAGGTGGAAGATGTCTCGGATAGGTGAATGCTCTGCTGTCTGTGGAACTGGAATTGCCCAGCAGAATCTGACCTGTGTTCAGTTTCGTGATGGATTAGAGACTGTTGTGGATGACAGCTTGTGCCCAGCAGAAGAAAAACCCCTCTCCGTTGTGCCGTGTGTGGTTAATGTCTGCCCTTTGGGCTGGGACAAAGTGAGTTTACTGGCTTGGCTTATTTCAGGAGTCTTACTGGGAGCTCTGCACTTGTGATCCACAGGAGGCTACCAGTTAAGAAGAACCACCTTACTACTGGAGTGTGGGAGGGTGGTTTACACCAAGAATGTCTGCCCAGTTAAAGGTTCATCCTGTCGCTTTAGACAGCTCTGTCCCTCTTAATTTACGCTGCTGGATTCATCAATTCATAATGGTGGTTTGTTTAGGGCAGCTGTTGACTATGTTCCTTCTTCATTTCTCCTCGCAGAGTCCAACAAAACCAGAAACAGAAATAACCCCTGGTCCACTAGGAAATACCTAGTTAGATACTGCTTTAGGCATCTCCAGTCTCGTTTATCTCTCCTCAGGTAGTGTGAATTAGGAGGGGTCTTGGCTGTTGGATGTCCTTAGCTATTCCTGATACTTACATGTTCTGCAAAAATGGAGAAAGTGCTTGAATGTGCCTCTTTCTTCAGTGACAGCAAATATGTTGTAGGCTTTATCTGGAGGTATCCCCCAGCTTCATTAGATTGGGACTGGTGTGGAAGGCAGGTGCCAATGTCAGTCTGGGTCTTTTTGCTCTGTTCTGAGGAGGAAGATGCACACTTACTTCAGACTTCGGAGTCACTTGGGGGTATCCAACTGGAAAATCAGACTGTGTATGTCTGGAGCCCTCTAGCTGGAGAGTGTTCCGTCTCCTGTGGTAGAGGTGAGATCTTTCAGTGCTGCAGGGAAATGTTGCTTGGCTGTAGGTGTGAGCTCAGTGCCTAGGAACCTCGGGGACCTGGTCTTTTCCCCTCTACGGTTCTAAATGCATGTGTAGCTGTGGTCACAATTTTTTTGAGTCTGGGAGAGGCAAGGGGGCCTGGCTCAGACAGGGAATAGTTTAGAGGGCTGGCTGGCTGCTGCTGTGCTTCAGAGTTGGAGGGGGTGAGTGCAGTAAGTGTGCCTGGGGCTTGGACAGAGTTTGCTTGTTTTGTACATGCAAGTCCGACTGACACTGCTTGGCTTGTTTTCAACTCTTGCATGCATGTCATGCAGTAACATCACTTCTCTTTCTAGGTAAGACTCAGCTACAGTATGTATGTGTGGCTTTTGACACCAAAGAAGAAACCCAGGAAGAAAACTGTCATCCAGTGCCAAAGCCAGAGAGCAAGACGGAAGTCTGTGATCTCAGTCCCTGCCCACCAAGGTAAAGCAGTTACCAGGAGACAATGAGCCAGTGAGAGGTCTTTTCTTCCTCTGTATCTCCAGGGACACGGTAAAGTAAGGGTCAAGCTACTCTGAGGATGTTATCTTCCTCTCCCCTGGTTTGAAAGCACAGCCAGCTGTAAAAACAGTAGCACTGATCCATACTGAGCAAACTAACAGAGAGTCTTTCCTGGGCTGGTACATTCTCAAGCAGAACTAAGTGAAGTCTTTGGAGTTTGAGTCCAGGGCAAAACTGAAAACCTCTTGATCCCTTATTACCCTGGGGAAGTAGGAACAAATCCATAACTGCAAAAGGTGGTGACACATTTCCCAGCTGTAGTTTCCACATAGCATCAAGGAAAGTAGCTAGAATTAAATGCTCTAAGAATCTGGAATAGCTGCTCTGAGAACTGAAGGAAATTGATTGCACTTTGCTTAGGATTTATGGTATTGCAGACTGCACTCAGTGGGGTGACTGCTGATCTTTCAAATATGAGCCAGTGTGTATGTGTGCATTAACATAATTCCAGTTGTACTTCCATAGACTGGTCCAGTGAAGACGGGTGACAGCTGGAGGTACTCACTGGTGGCTGCGTTATTCCCAGGTGGCGTTACAAAATAGGCTTATGCAGTGTAAGCTGTGGAGGAGGTGTGATGCACAAGGTCCTCTACTGTGTAAGGGAGACCAGGGAGAAGGCAGAAGAGATTGTGGCAGACACCCAGTGTGGTGGTTTGCCTCGCCCAGAGGAGCAGGAGCCGTGTAATTTGGAGCTGAGCCCTCCAAGGTCAAAATGGCCACATGGGCCATAAGAGCATGCAATGGGGAAGAGCAGTTCTCCGTTAACATGTGTGGTATGATCTAGGATATGGCTCAGGGATGATAAATGGGGCACAGCTTGCCCTACCCTATTTGCTGTGGGACTGGAAAGCCACAGGCATCTGAACTTTTTTTACATGCTACAGGATGCCGCTCCCAGGATGAAATACTCTGGGTTGGTTTCTGATCTGACTGTTCAGAGTGGTGTGCGTTTTGGAGGGAGATAAGATTGTTTTTTGCAGTTAAGCCTGTGTATGTCACCCTGGGGAAGACTGTAATGGACGCAGAGTAAGACTCAATGTGTATTTCGAGTTTCTTGCAAAATGTGAATGCCCTCTGTTTCGGTCCAACTCCAAACCTGCTCCAGACTGCCCAGCCTTGTTTCAAAGGCTGCCTTCTAAGTACCATAGGCAGCAAAGCGCGTGAGGCAGAGGGGTGAAGAAAGCTGCTGAGAAGCAGAAGGGGGAAGTGTGAGGGAGTTGCATTGCATTTTCTACAGTGAGACATAGTAGAGAGTGGAGGTTCATCACTAACTTTATTTTTCTCCCCCATGTCCTCTGTTAGATGGAAGGTAACCCCAGCTGGCCCCTGTTCCTCCAGCTGTGGGCTTGGCTTAGCCGTTCAGCTGGTCACCTGTGTGCAGATTCACCAAGGCAAGGAGATTTTGCTGGAGGAGCGTTTGTGTCCTGTGGTAGAGAAGCCCCTTACCAGTGTCCCCTGTGTCATCCGAATGTGCTCTTATGAATGGAGCTTCAGCGAGTGGACAGAGGTATTTGCTCTTGTTCAGATGCAGCACTTGGTGTCTAGCGCAGCAGTTTTATAGCCATTCACTTCCCTAAAGCATACAGGGGAGAAATACCACTTCTGCCTTATATATTTACTTCCCACAGAAATGCTAAACTGTTTCTAGGGATGTTTTCCATCTTTTCCACTGTGTTTAGCAGCTGTAGGTCTGCTTCCCACCTTTCTCAGCTAAGGTTTTGGCTGCAGTTTAAAAATGGTGCTTGGCATGTTTTCTTCTGGAATGCAGATCTCTTCGGATTTTTTAGGAAGTGGTTCTGCAATTCAAAGATATAGTTTGGAAGATCCCCTGGGAGGTGGGCCATCTTACAGCTGATATAACTAGAGCACTGAAAAGGCAAGTGATAGAACAGCATCACTGAACAAAAGATCAGACCCCCAGATCATGCCTGAGCCAATAAATGTATTTATTTCTAAATACCAACGGAAACACATGTATAAAGGCTGTGGGTTTCTTCTTCTGCAGTGTTCAACTTCATGTGGGAATGGCATTCAGACACGGCAGGATTTCTGCTTCAACCCGTTAACCCGTAAGCACGTGAACCCCATCTTCTGCAGGCACTTCCCCAAGGCCATTGTGATACGTGGCTGCTCTGCAGGGCCCTGTCCTGAGCAGGCGGTGGGGACCAGGTCCCATGGAGCAGAACTGCAGACAGTGACACCAGCCGCGCGTCTGACGACAGCTGCGACTGCTAAAGAGGCGAGATACAAGGACCTGGATGTTCCTCCATCTGCTGTGCCAGCTGTGCCTCAGGAACAGACGAACACCAGTGGAGGTGAGGTGCCTCTACCAATAGGTGCTTACTGTGTGCAGCTGGGTTGTGGTGACCTTACTGCCATGCAGGGACAGGAGCATGGGAAGGGAATACTTCTGGTTAGGAGGGACAACATGCTGTTCCTTCCAGCATGCCATGAGCTGTCCGTGTTATCTGAGCTAGGAATAATGACTCCCTTCCCTGGGCTTCCCAAAGCTCTTCTGACTTGGGACTCCTTGGGGCAGCAGCTGATTCTTCCTGTGCTTTACCCAGAAGCTGTGCACTTGTCTGTTCATTGTGCCACAAAGGGAATGGGGGCTGTTTTTCAGCAGCTGTAGTTCCTTCTGGATGTGTTTCTCATCTGTCTCTGCTGTACAGGTGTCTGTGGAAAGCTCTTTCTTAATGCCACCGGGATCATCAACATGACGGGTGTAGAGAGCAGCGACTGCACTGTGGCCATCGGACGTCCTCTCAGGGAGGAGATAACAGTCAGCATCCTGGAGAGCTCCCTCAACTGCAGTGCAGGTACTGCCCAGGGCGTGCTGGGGACTAGCCTGGCCCTTTGGGAAATCTGCACCTCTTTTGCCTGTGTGCTTTTGGTGCCCTGAAAGGTTCTTGCTGCCTTGGAGCCTGTGTAATCTCTGAAACCATTTTACAAGTTTTTCTGTCCCCCCAAGTCATTGCCAGATGGGACTAAATGAAGATGATGCCTTTCTTCCCCTGACATGATGGTTTCTTACCTGTTTTGTTGATAGATATTAGATGAAAGGAGTTTATGGGGTTAAAGAAGCTGCTTGCTTTGGCCTGTTATAAACTCTCTCTGTAATATACCCTCTTGCTGGAATCAGTACAGTTAGATTAGTTAACTGGACTGTTTTCATGACAGATTTTGATAAGATAGGGACAAGATGCAGAAATTACTTGATTCCAGACCTATATGAGATAGGTTGCAGCCTTTTACTTCAAGTAAAAGTGTTTCTGGTCCCTGTGCTCATCCATTCCAGGTGAGGTAGTGCTGTTTTCTGGGCGAATGATGTGGCGGACAGGCTGCAGGAAGCTCCCTTTGTCACTGATAAATTCCAGAACGAATACACTGATTGTGAAACAGCGTGTTTTGCTGCCAGGAAATGGGGTCATTCTTCAGTACAACAGCAGAACTGCAACTAAAAAATATTACCAAGGTACCTTACTGAAAGCTTTGCTATTGCTTTAGATTAAGGCACCCATGACAAGGCCCACAGAGTTCCATGGATCATGGTTGCCTATGGAAATCTATGGAAACCTTGCTTCATTTTTAGCAGCTAATAAACCCCTTCTTGGGGAGTGTTGGAATTAATATTACTTGTGGACCACCCCTCCGTTTTAAAGGCAAGCCCCTTGCAGGTGTTTGCTGATGCTTGGAGGTTCCCAGATGAAAATCCTTAGAGAAACTTTTCTGCCTGTGTTTAATTTAAATGATTTCTTTCTTGGAGATCGTGGACACTTCTCTAAATCATTTTCTTTTCTGCTCCCTTTCCCCCTCTCAGACTGTGACAAGCAGCTGTTTGGCCCCCACGGTGAAATAGTGAATCCTGTGCAATTGCCCGATCAAAGGCAAGAAGTAGTGTGTCGGACCTTCATCAATGTGGCTCCTCGGCATTGCATAGCTATCCGCGCCCTATATATTGACCTGGGCAATGAGAGCAACCAAACACATTTTAATTACATCCTGGTGAGTCAGAAACCTAAAGGGGATGATTTGGATGGGAACGGACCTGTCTCCTCATCAGAGATTTCCATCCAGATTCAAAGTTCAGTCACAAATTCTAGAGGGTCAGACTCTGATCTCTGTTATGTAAATGTAGATGTGAATGAGCACTACTGATGTCTACTGTATTTCTTCTAACCTTTGTATAGGGCAGTTTTTCCCCCCTGAGTGACCAATTTGCAAGTCCCCAGTATTCTGTGGGTACTTCACTTATAGGCTGCTATGATATAATGGTTTGGTCTTTCTTTATGTAGGTCCGTGATGTAAGCACCATGAAGACGATGGTGTTCCATGGGAAACAACAATTCTTCTGGCAATCAACAGGAAGCCAAGCTGAAATTGAATTTCATGAAAACATTAAGGATCACCGAACCAGTTTCTGGGCTGAATATCATGCTATTGAGCCCAAATAAAAGGGGCCAGGCTACTGCACTGAGAAAGGCCGTAGTCCAGTTAGTCACTGCTGCCTGTTCACTGCTCGAGGTCACACGAGTCATTTAACCTTTTGCAACAGCTTCCCCATCTATTGAGTAAAACAATAATATCTACTCACTCCTTTGGGATCTCAGTTAATATTTATAAAGGTTATGCAAAAGACATGTAACTACCAAATATTTAGCAGATAGTCCTCATACGGATTTTCTGTCTGTGTTGATTGGTATTAATGCAGTTTACATGTTTGCAGTTAGTGACTTGGACACTGAAGTCTCAGGGTCCGGCTTCTGTAATACGCTGTGACCTTTTAGGATAATTGTTTAATTTCTCAGTGGCTCAGTGTCCCATTACAAACCTCTGTATACCACAAGTAGCTATGATTATGGTTTAGCCATTAAGTTCACTCTGTTGCAATGTTAATTCCCCTTGAAACTGAGGCCCATTGAAATTCTGGAATGTTACAAAGAAGGTGAAGATGTGTATGAGGACTAACTGCTAGCACAAGAAGACTAGAGACGTATGAGGGCAAGACAGTTTCTTTGCCCGGGAGGGTAGTGCAACACTAGGACAGGTCACTCAGAAAGCTTGAATGTTTTCAGGAGTTGGCTAGACCGAGGCACTGCTGATCTGGTCAAGCCCTGGTGACAGCTGGCTTTATATGGGAGGACTAAATGACATCCAGAGGTCCCTCCCCAGCCACCCCTTCTGTGGTTCTACTATTATATATCTGACAGTGATACCAGTACTTCTTTTCCATGGGAAAATAAAATAATTCTGTCTCTTAATGATGGGTTTGGTGCCAAGGCATACTCAGATAAGAACAGTAGCTTGTATCTTCATCTCACAGGAACTGTGCAATGAGAGGTTGTTGAGACTGCATGATACGAGTTGTAGCAGGAAGAGGTATTTTAGAGCAGTGACAAATATTCACTCAGTTTGATTTAAATACATTTTTTAGGTTGTTTTTATTTAATATCTTGAACATTGGATCATGCTTTTGTCCAAATCTGTCATGCTCCAAAATCACAATATACTGCTTGAGGGGTCTTTTCCGCACCTGGAGCCTGGCTGGACACATCTGCCCTTGCTCTTCACGCTGGATGCAATAAATGGTTCTGCCTGGGCAGTTTTAACCCTGCTTCTGCTTTCTTTCAGTTGCATTCGCTGACATCTTTTTACAACCGCAAAATCTTATTTTCTTCTGTCTTCTTAGTAGTTGTTTTTTGCTGGTTGGGCCTGGAGTTTTTTGCTTGCCAGCCTCCAGATTTACGTTCCATTCTTGGAAGAGCTAGAAAGTAGATTCTTGAAGCGAGATCCTTGAGGAGCTGGATATATCAGCTATCCCACTGCAGTGCGTGGGTGATGCAGGCACTGGGCCTTCATTTCCTGTCTAACAGGAGATGTTAATGAAAAGACATCCTTTTCTTAATCCTTTTTTGTAACCTTTTAGCAGATGGGATCTGTCTTCCCACTCTGCTCTGGATCCCAAGTCTCACTGCTATTTATTGTTCCAGATCAACTATGCAGAGTCCCTGGTCTGCAGAGATGGGCTCTGGTTACTGACTGTATGCTCCATGCTAATTTGCAAAAAAAGCAGCTGTTGTCTTTATAATTTAAGAGAATTAAGGCTGTTCCCCTGTCCCATTTGTTTGGATACCAACAGGTTGCCAACTGTGACATCTCTGACTTGCAAAGTCCTACTCCTCCTCCCATTTTCTAGGGAGTAGATACCATTCAGATTAAGGGAATTGTTTCCCTCTTGTCTTTAGGGCAGCATTTTGTAACACTGTTAAATTCACGTTAATGCAAAAATTCATGTTTCCCTTTCTTCCAAGGACACACGCTGGCTGCCTGGATAACGGCATCTAGTTGTTAGCCAGGGGAAGCGGGACCCGGAGCTCCTGTGCAGCCCAGACCCTGGCGTGGACTGCGTGCCTGCGCGGCTGCTTATGAATATGTACACGACGGGCTCTGCCCACCAGCCTTTTAATGAGAGTGACATCAAAGCCCTGCCTGCCGGAGGAGGGGACCCACAATG
>NW_009207481.1:22474-23697 GCF_000690835.1 Fulmarus glacialis
GCCCTCCCTGCGGGAGGAGGGGCCCCCCAATGCAATACGCAGGCAGACGTGGAGGCAGCTCCCACGGCCGCTGGCATCGCTGCTGCAGGCAGAGACCCTCCATTGTCGGCCCTGGGGGGGCCGCCGGGGGCCAGGCCCTGCATGGGGGTGCGGGGAGAGGCCCAGCAGCGGCAGGGCTGGGTTTAGGGGCTGTCTCGAGGGGGACACGGGGGGGAGTGTCACTTGGGTGGGGGGGGGCTCCTGCGCTGCTGGGGCTGAGGCGGGGAGCGGGGTGCTGGCCCCTGGCCCCCCGGGAGCAGGGGTGCGATGAGCCCTCAGGATGAGCAGTTCCAAGCAGCAGCCCCTGACCCAGCGGCTTCCTCCGCCGACGATGGGCTGACCTGGTGGTACAGGTGGCTCCGCCGGAGTGGCGGGCAGGTGGCTCTGCAGGATTGCCGGGGTCATCGGGGGCATGTGTAAGTATCCCCTTCCCTTGCAGCCAAAGGTTCCCCCTCGGCGCCGCTCATGCATGTGAAAGCGCGCGTCAGGGGTCCTGCCTGCCTCGTTAGGGTCAGTTTGTGTAGGGGGGGTGCGCCATGAAACAATCATTTGGGGTTACGGGTTTGTGTCTGCTCGAGGCATCAATTTGCTGCGTGTGGGGCAGAAGGAAGAGTCGTGGACGTGCCTGAAGCGGGGCGGGTTTAGCTGGCACAGGAAGGATGCGCTTTGCACTCACCAAACTTGCTGAACTTTGGCACCTGCGAGAAGGGACGTCACGGGGGGATCTGCAAATCCTCAAGTTTCTTCCTGGGTAAAGCACTCGCTGGAAGTGATGGGAGCAGCAGCCGAGCCCCTGCTCCTGCGGGAGGGCTGTGGGCAGATAAACTAGACGACAGTTGTACGGCGAGCACCAGGCTCAGGGTGCTTGGCTGGGTCAGGTTCAGGGCTTGAACAGGGGCCGTGGCATTTGGTTCATTCTATTGGGCTCTTTGTATGTTCCTGCAACTTATTTTCTTTCCCCATTCTGAATGTCGGAGCATGTTTCCTGTTACTCCTGTTGTTGATCACAGAGGGCCTGCCTGTGTTTTTTTTTTTTTGAAGGCGATTAATGGACTTGATTTGTGTTGTGTGTTTTTAAGGGGTTTAGTCTTGGGCACAGAGGAGAAGGGAGCCAGCGTACAGCAAAGCGAGTTGGCTGCGCTCTGAATTACCTGCTGCTGAAAAAAATTTTCCCAGGGAAATAG
>NW_009207481.1:23728-31750 GCF_000690835.1 Fulmarus glacialis
ACTTTGCCAGAAATCAGCCTGTCCTGTAGTGCTGTTTTGCTACATTCTGTGGAGAGATTAATAGCTCTTAAAAGCAGGAGGGACTGTTATGACCACTTAGTCTGATCTCCTGCAGAGCACAGGATGGAGAATTTCTTCTGCTTCAGGTCCACGACTTCTAGTAAAACAAGAGTGTTTCTCAGCCAGTGCAGTCAGCCCTGATTTATTCCCTCGGCTGTAGCGTTTCGTCTGATCCCCTTCTCTCTCTGTCCCCTTCCCATGCCTGCCTCTTGCCTGGGGACTTGACTGCACAAGCCCACGGCAGCCGACCTTGTAGACCCCCTCGGTTGGGCAGGGTCATTACAGCCCTTTTTGGCTAAGCTGGTAAAACATATGCCGCTCTCACTGTTTTATGTCTTAGGTGCTGAAATTCTGGAGGTGTGAAAAGATTTGGTAGGACTGCTCTTGTGGGGCAGAACGTACTGGCCTCGCCATGCTCTGCCTGGGGCCCCTGTGCTTCTGGTCCCGGCAGACGGCCAAGAGACCAGCTGGGACGTGTCTTCAGTGCAGGTCCCAGGTGGGGGTTTAGTGTAGCGGCATCTTTCCCACGGGCTGGGGCTGTAGCCGGAGCCTCGGCACTTTTTATGTGGCTTTGGCCCATGCACAGCTCAGGGGGATGCAGATGGAGGGTGAGGAGCTGGAAAGCATAGCTGGTGGGTCGCATTGGTGTTGCCCACCTCATGCTAGAGCAGCTCATGGGTGGCCTAAAAGCAGTGCAAGTTCTTCAAAGACATATTTTTTCTCTGCCTTCATGTTTCAAAGCAGCTGAATTATGCTTGGATTATTTTCCCAACCTTTTGTTCACAGCTCTGAGAACTCATGACTTGTTTTTAAAGGAAAGCTGAGAGTTTTATGTATTTGGGTGAGGCTGGGAGAAGAAGCTTTTGGAAGAAGAGCCAGGCTCTTAACAGGATTGCCGGTGATTTGGGGAGGCAGACAGCTTGCTCTGTAGCCCTGACAGTCTCCCTTCGTGAGGTTCATCAGGCAGAGAACGAGGCAGCGTGAGACACAGACTCCTCTTACGAGCAGGGAAATGGGGGACTGTGGAACGAGGCAACCCTCCAATGCCCCGTGCTAGTAATGGCCCTCTTCTAAATGCTCCTTGTTCAGCATCACCTTGTTGAAGGTGGACGGTTTGGAAAAGGGGTGACTAATAACACGGCAAGGCTGCTATTTTCAGAGCTTGCTATGAAAGAAGAGAAATAACTTATGAGGACTTTGAGAAACTGGATTGTGGTCCTGCTACAGGGCTGGATTATTTCTTACAGAAGAAAAAAATTCCCTGTAGAAAGGAAGAGGAACTTTGTTAGTGGAGGTGAGACTCATGGACAATGTCTACCCCGTTCAAACACTTGCAGCCCACAACTTGCTTAAGCCAGAAAGGTCCAGGAGCCGGAGCTGGAACAAGAACAACAAGGTTCAGGATCTGTTTCTGGCTCTTGCACAGGCTGGCTTGGTGACCTCGGCCAAATCCCTTCTCTCCCTTGTGTTCCTGTTTGTAAAAGGGTGAGGAGTCTGTGGCTTTTGTAAAATGCTCTAGGAGCAAAAATAGGCTTGTGTTGAGGACAGTGACCAGCTGCTTGAAATGAATAGAGCCTTTGTAAGGGGGGTGTTCTTCCCCCTCGTTTTAGCACCCAGTTATTTGTGCTTCCTCAGGGATTCGGGATGGGACAGCAGTTAAACAAATGGCAGAACTGTCTGTCTTCCATAGCTTACGTGCCATTGAGCATTATCTGCATTTTAAACCTATTGCGAGGCCTCTATTTTGCAAAAAGAAGTCTCTGGGTTGGCAGCTCCGTCCCGTTTTGGCTACTAAAGCAGGAGCTGATCCCATCCCGGTGGGACAAGGATGTACCAGGCTGCTGTGGGATGCGCTGCTCTGCAAAGGAGACCGAAGGTCATTGAATCGTTATCTCTGTGGCTGTTGGCAGCCGCCACCGAGTGCAGTGTTCCTGCGATTAATGCCGTCTGATTGGTGCTTGTGCTGACGTGGGGGCTTGCTCAGCTCAGGCTTGCTGGGTCATTAGTCCATTGGCAACCGGGGTGGT
Organism: Fulmarus glacialis; assembly: GCF_000690835.1. Lineage (NCBI taxonomy): Eukaryota > Metazoa > Chordata > Aves > Procellariiformes > Procellariidae > Fulmarus > Fulmarus glacialis. Next base: position 25,816 of record NW_009207481.1, read on the forward strand.
TGCTTAGCTGAGACTCCTGCAGGGACACTTAGTGCTCAAGGGTTGTTTTGGGGTGTCTGAGGACAAAACCTAACCAGAACCCTGACAAAACAACCCCTGGTTGGCTAGATTAAAAAAAAAGTAAGGCCAAAAACCTGCTTGGAAAATAACATTCTGCCTCTCTTGGTTTATTCTGTGGTGGAGACCGATTTTCTAGCTGTGAACCGCTTGGACCTCTACGCTCTGCCATGCTGTTCAGCAAGGCAGGGTTCTGCCCCAGCCCTGGCTGCGTTTTGGGAATAGTTGAGAGGCAGCTGGGTTTTGCTGTTCTGCTAATTATAAAGTCCAGAAAGTCATTTAGCAGTATTTTCGGAAGTGTGCTTTCCTGGTGGAGAGCAAGTGTCACAAGCCGGTGGTGCTTCTCCTGAGCTCCTCTTCCATCAGCATCCAAGGGTTTGTTGGTCACAGAGAAGAATTAGAAACCTAGAATTAGAAACATGTTGTGCTCTGCTCTCTGAGCTGCCCGCTGCTCCCAGCAATCCTGCTCGCCTTTGCTTTTCGAACTCTCCAGCTGTTTGCATGTGTGATCATGAGCGGATCATCCTACCCCAGTGCCTCAGTTTCCCCTGCAGTGTGGGATCACTGACACCGGTCCCTTTGCGATGGGAGGATGAGAAGTGCCCTTGGAGTGTGGATATTAACATGTCCTCAGGCATTTCTCCTCTGACGGCTGATCTTGTTCTTGCAGGATTCTCCGAAAGATTTTGGCTTCTGTGGAATAGTCCTAGGAAGCCTTTAAAAATAACCTTGTTTGGTTGTTTCCTTAAACCAGGAGGTCACTTGCTTGTGGGGTGACGTTAGATCGGTCCTGTCATAGACCTGCAGTTCTGTTTCCCATCTGGTAAATAAGGATAAATATTTTTAAGGATACTTTGAGGATTCAGCAGTGACTGCTTAAAAGAATCCTTGCAAACATGTGCCAGGCTTTTGAAGGTCAGGACCGCTCACAGCAGCTCTGCTCAGGGATCCCCTTAGCAAAACACGGGCAGACATCTGAAATACCCAAACCCAGGCTGGTCTCATTCTCAGAGACAGACTCTGCTGCTCTGCATTGTGCCGCTAATCGTCCCCAAGACAGCCTTTAAGGGTTATATAATTTTAGCTGGTGTTTTGCAGGGTGGTGGTGTTTACTGTGGACTCAGTTTGTGTTTCGCTGCCCTCCCTGCCTGGGCTCGGGTTCCCCGGTGAGCAGCGGCAGCCTGTTGGTATCGGCGGAGGAAAAGGGCCGTATCAAGTGCCGGGAACGCTCTGCAAGTTTAATGAGGCAGGAAGGAGACACATGTGGCCTCGGCTTGGAGGGTGCTGCCTGGTTCCTCTCCTTGCATTACAGAATCAGGAGTGCTGGGGCTATTTTGGGCTCTGCTTTAGCTAGCATCCGCTTCCGTTTGTATTAGCAGAGACCCAAACTTGGCTCTTTTCTGCCCATCTCTAGTGCAGAGCCAGCACTGTGTGGCTGAGACCAGGTTCACCTCTGCTTTATTTATTGTTTGCCCGTGTGCCTTGGTGCTGTAAGTCATGTTTTTGCTGAACTTTCCCTGTGCGGCTCAGAGACGGGTAACTGCTGGGACCTCTTTGTTCATCCCAGGATAAAGCAGTAATTCCTTAGCAAATAAAAACCAGGGTGCCACAGGGTGCCGCATATGTGACTCCAGTAAAAGCAAATATCTGTTGTTCTACACAAGTGAAATAGTTGTGCAAATCTCATGCTGAGACACCAAGTGTTCGGAGCAAAAGGATACCTGACTGGAGGAACTGGGAACAAGCCCTCTCCCCTGCATCCCGGGCTCCCATTCGGGCCATCAGACCCTTCCACCCACCCTCCTGTGCTGGTCTGTACGGCTGCTCTGCAGTTCCTAGAGGTGCTGGCCAAGGCAAGGGCTCTTCTGGGCAGCCCTTGCTCCGCAAAACAGCCCAAAATACAGGAGAGCAAAAACGTGCTGGTGTGGCTGCAAGGTCCCACTGCAGGGCAGAGCTGGGAGGAGAAGCCAGCCCTGCCTGCCGGGCTCCGGCCCCGCGATCCCCGTGGGCGCGCTGGGTTGGTCTTCGTGGTCCCTGAAAGCCTCTTTGCCTTCCAGCCTGTGCCTTCGCTGGTCTCTGGAACTGTGTCACCATCAACCCCCTGAACATCGCGGCTGGCGTGTGGATGATGTGAGCAGAGTTTCTTTTCTTTTTTTCTGCCGGGAGGAAGGTTCGGTTAATTAGACGCCACTGGGCAAGGGGCAGAGCTGCCCGGCTTGGGCCGTGGACGTGAGAGAAACATCCGTCAGGGTCTGCAGGCCCTGCGAATTGCCAGGTCTTGCTCCATTGGGCAGGTTGGGATGCTGGGTTTATTCTATTTGTATTCTTTCTTTACCCTTATCTGAGATACCCTTATCCAAATTAAGTCTGGGGCACCAGGTTTGGGAATTCTCGAGAAGCGGGGAGGGAGCGCAGCGGGGTCCAGCAAAAAAAACGCCATTCCCTTCTGCCTGCGTTTGGGCAGGGGAGCGGCTGGTCTCGGGGGGGGCCGGGGGGCATTGCTGACCCTCACTCTGGGCCACGCGGGCAGGGTTAACTCTGGTTTGCTCTATCTGGAGGCTCAACGCCTTCGTCCTGTTCCTGTGCGAAGCCCCCTTCTGCTGCCAGTTTATCGAGGCGAATGCCGTCTCTGCGAGGGCGGACAAGCTGCGGCCCTGGCAGAAAGCTGCTTTCTACTGCGGGTGAGGATGCTCCTGGGGTGTGTTGTGGTGGTGAAGCCATCCCGGGAACCGCGTTGGGATGCACGTGGGCAAGCCACGGTGGACGAGCATCCCCGCATCCCGTGGGGAGCGGAGCCCGGCTTTGAGGGCTGCCTCTGTCTTCCAGGATGGCTGTGTTCCCCGTCATGCTCAGCCTGACGCTGACCACGCTCTTCGGAAATGCCATTGCGTTTGCCACCGGGGTGCTTTATGGCCTGTCGGCGCTCGGCAAAAAGTAAGAGAGATCTGTCTGCTTGTGGAGGGGAGCGAAGGGGAAAGGTGGACCTCCAGCCCTCACCCCCATCTGCCTCCCTAAGGCTGTGCTTTCCTCTTGTACTAACCATGCGTTCAGGTGTAAATGCTGCCAGAGAACATCTCCCTGCCACCATCTCAAAGACCTGGGAGGGAAGGTTCTAGGGTTTGCTGAAGCTCTGAGCTTTTCCTTGGGAGCTCAGTCTAGGTTGCCCTGTGGGTCCCTCTCTCTGCAGCCGTTGGACGGATGGGCCCAGCTCTGGGGGCGGTGAGCGGCTTTGGTGGGGTTGGAGAGGGCCAGCAAGTCTCATTGCACTCCTGGCATCCCTCGGCACGGAGCGGCACGGGCCCCGGGTGGGAGACCTCTCTGCCAGGTGCTGTACCCGCCGTGGTGGGCACCCAGAGCTCACATCCCCACCCCGTCCCTTCTCTCTGCAGGGGAGATGCCATTTCCTATGCTCGGATCCACCAGCAGCAGAAGCAAATGGATGAAGAGAAGCTCACGGGGGCCCTGGAGGGACAGGCTCTCTGAAGCACAGGAGCTGGGGGTAACCTCTCCTGGATGCTGAGATGGTGAAGATATGGAAATCCACTCTGCCCTTCCCTCTGCCCGCTCCCTTCCCTGTGATGCCACGATTTCCCTGGACACTGCAGCAACTGGAAATCTCAGGGGCTGGGGCGGGCTGTGCCCTCTTCTCACACCAGCAGCCAGACCTCAGCACATTGGCCCCTCTCTCCACCTCAACCCTCAACCAAATATCTCACAGTCCCCCTATTTTTTAATTTTTTTTTAATTTTTTTTTGCTGCAGAGGTGCTGGCTCTTTGAGTGCTGCTTTACAAGCCGGAATAGGTAGCCTTTCTTTGGAGTGACGCCTGATAACGAGCCGAGGATGCAGGGCTCATTTGGGAACTGCTCTCCGGATGGGGTGAGGAGGGACAGAGCTGACGTGCCAGCTCCTTGCAAGCGCTGGTCTCGTGGGAGTTGGGGAGCTGCTGGCCTCATGCCTGGGGGTAACCTGCCATTGCACGTTACACCTTTTTAGTAACGCTCTCTGGCGTGGCCCTTCCCAGGTATGATACACTAATCCAGGGTTTAGCAATACATGGTGATGCTTAAGCTTGGTCTTCTTCCATTGAGTATATTTTAATATGGGTCCAGTTAGGCCAGGCATCGGAGGCATCGCTGACGGGAAAGGACTTCCAGCAAAAAACCCATATAAAGACAATAACCATCTCTGCCGAGGACCTGCCAGAGGTGCTGGGGCAGATCCTGGCACCTACAAAGCACAGTCCCCCCCTTCCTCCGGATACAGCTGCAGGCAGTTACTGCAATTTACTTGAATTACAAGAATTAATTACTTTGTCTTAATAAGGGTACTTTTCTTAAGCTTCACTCTTTTACTGGAGAAGAAGGGAAATAAGGTTTGCTTTACCTCAGCTGAAAAAGGGTACTATTGCTTGAGTCAAGTGGGATTTTTTGCTGGTGTAAGGGTTACTGATGTGCAAGAGCATCCTTCTCTCGTGAGCCCGGGACTCTGCTCTGTTATCTCTCACTCCCTGCGTCCACTCCTGCTCCTGTGACCCATCCCACCGCGCAACGGACCTGCTCTTTGCTGCTGTCTGGTACAGCCTTTCTCTTTGGGCTCATGTTCTTTTTGCATCAGTCCTGGGCTGGTTTTGTACGGGAAGGTGGCATATCCTTCCTTTGCAAACATAGAGAAGTCCGCACCATTTCAGTGTGCGGAGCTGGGATGTCTTGCTTCTTTATTCCAGGCTCCATCAGTGGTTCTCGCATCGTATTTCCTGTTTGCTTTCTATCATGCAGAACAAAACTGCTCACTAAGTCCAGATCCCCCTCTTCTTATCACGGTTTCTTTTTGGGGGTTTAATTTATTTGATTTTATGTAATTGCTTTTTATTTTGATTAGGAAAAAGGGGAATAATTTATTTCTAGTTATTTAAGTATTTTGATGGGACTCATTTTCTCTGGACATAGGAGAAAGGAGTGCTCTGTTTCCTGTCCTTCAAAGGACTGCCTCATTTCACTGGGGGGGGCTCTGAACCCGGGGAGAGCCCTGGCTGCTGTAACTGGGATGCTCTAACTGGGATGCTATAACTGGAATACTGTAAAACCCTACTTCAGCCTTCAGAGCATTTCTCAGACTTTGAAAGTGTGTTGTCCTTTGACCCCTTTGTCTTCTTCTGGGCCACTGGCTTGACAAAGTTTGTTTTCCCCCTCTTCTGGGAGAGAGAAGGGAGGAAAACGGGGCTGTAACTGCTGGACTGGAGGTTTGTACTCACTCAGCAGCCAAGGCAGATAGCAGCCATGGGGAGCAGCGGGGACTGCAGCCTGTTCTTACTCCCCTGCCCTGGGAGCTGGGCTCCGGCTGCCACCCACACTTTGTGGTCCCGTTTCAATCACTGGGGTAGCAGAGGGGTCGTGCTGCGGTCTGAGAAACGCTGGTGGAGGCTGAGCGCTGTCAGAAGAAGGGTCTGTCAAGCCAGCTGCTCTGTGGCTTCTGAGCAGTGTCATGTTGGAAAATATCTATATAACGTGTCCTTCCTCCAGGTACGGTGCATATTCGACACCAGAATGTCCTGGCAGAGCTGGGATGGAGCCGCCGCTGCAGGGGGTGGCTGGGGACGGATGTGGCTGGGTACGGATGTAGCATGCACGTTGCAGCGGGAGCAGAGCGGGCTCTGGAGATTGGGGGGCTAAGCTGCCAGCTAATGTTAGCTGCTGTTTCTTCCTTGGAGTTCAGGGAGGTGTGAGGATTTACACCAGTCAGGAACGCGCCTTGGGTTTATTTACACACACAGGCCCGTGCAGCTGGATCCTGGGTAGCCACTTTCCGCTAAGCCCCTTTCCCCCCAGCCCTCTGAACCGTGATTGCTCTGACACCAGCTTGTCCGGGACGCAGAATAG
>NW_009207481.1:31782-36146 GCF_000690835.1 Fulmarus glacialis
GGCCGTTTCGGAGCCCCCAGCTCTGGGCTGATCCCTGTTGCTGCATGCAACACATGGGCCATTGGCTTTCCTTGTGCCTGCGTGCAGGGAGCGCAGCCTCCTGCGTGGGACACGCTGCCTGCAGTCATGGGGTGCTGCAGGGGGAATACAGAGCCCGCAGGATACTTCAGTGGTGATGGCCTCCTGCTCTTCGAGCCAGGGGTGTCCCTGTGCAGTACCTTTACTGGGTGGTTCAACTGCAGAGTCCTGCCTAGCAAACAGGACCTCTGCTTTGATTTCAGGGGGGTTTGGGGAGTTAAGTAGTGTTTAGTAGAGGAATGTTGCAGAGTGATGCACGTAGCATGTCTTTGGTAGTGACTGCTTTGCTCTGTGAGTAGTTCCACAGTAGCTTTAGTGACAGGAGGTGTAAGGCAAAGCAGAGGCGATAGAGTAACGCTTGCAGGCTGATCTACGCCCGCGGTGATGAACCATAGAACTGGTAGGACCCTCTCTGGCTTCACCTGATCGCTGCTGATCTGTTAGGACAGTCCCTGGGGCTGGCGCAGGCAGACGCTGCTGCAGGTCACCTGGAGGGCTCGTCGGCACGGACGGGTCCGCTCTGCTCCCTTGGCACCAGCGGCAGAAGTCCCTTGGACGTCAGCAGTACTGTCATGCTGTGTTTTGTGACAGTTGGGTCTGACACAGGGGACAAGGCAAGCGAACAATCTGCACCAGCTCTGCCACCGTTAGCAGGTTGCAAAAAGCTCAGCTCTGAGCGTAACGCTTTTGTTGGAAATGGGCCTCAGGGACGCTTCTGTAAGAGCTGAGCTGGAGCCTTTGGCCACAACGCTTAAAGACACCGGGTCTGTTCAGTTTGTCTGTGCCTGCCGCAACAGGAGGTGCCTCGGATCCAGGCTCTGAGGGTGCTGACTCCTACAGATGCACATCTGGAGTGGGAGCTCTTGGGAATTTCGGCTCTCTGTGGTGCAGCTGAAACCAAGCCAGATGCTGCCATCATTGCAGACCTGGCTTGGTGACAGCACCCATGGCTTTTAGGAGTTGTAGCAACAGTTAGTGGATGGTCTCACCTCCATGTGGGCAAGAGACTGTTTTCGGGGAGATAGAAAGGACCTTTAGAGTAGTAGCATCAAAGTAGTTAATATGCCCATTCACAGTGCATGGTGGTTATTAATTGTGTTTAGAGGCACCATCAGGGTGCTTGGAGCTGTGTAAGGATAAATGAGGTTAAAAGCCCTGCTCTAGAGATTTTACAGGCTCAACCCAATCCCTGCTGATGGTGTCCAGACTGGATGGCTAATCCACAGGGTCTCTATGGAAGAGGTTCTGCTTGCCAGGTCTTGGAAAGGTCTCTTGGGAGAAGATGGGACATAATTTTTGTTAGATGAGAACTCAAGAGCGGGTGATGAAGTGACTACAGTGAGTTGTTGACGAGTGTGGAAAGACACCTGGGTACTGGCAGCATATGTGCACTTAGCAATGGACTGTGACACCATTCACCACGTGAGCTGTGCACTTCTTACCCACGTGCATTTATACAGTGTGAAACTCTTCCATGTCCCGTTCAGTCATGAAGCTGACAGCACTTGTGCATATTAGCTCCACTGTCCCCTGGGGATGTCCATGGGGCATGAAGAGAAGAGCAGAAGCTCTCTTTCTGCTGCGTACCCAGACCTTGCTGCTCTGGGCAGGAGCTGATTTTGTAAAACCGATTGATTCTCTGTGTGTGCAGTGAATAAAAAGACCATTCTACCTCTGGAAAGAGCCACTGTGATTTCTCGGACTCTAAATGTTGTAGCAAAACCCCTCCAACTTTCTATATGGAAGACAGGAGGTCACTCAGAAAATACTTCTCCAATGAAGTTCTCGTAGGACCTGAAGAGTCCAACCTCATTTCATATTTGGGCATTTCCTCCTTAGGCTGAGCCCTGGGAACTCAATTCATCTTTGTCATTTTTTCCTCAGGAAAAAACATCCACTGTCTTCAGGGAAGGGTTTTACTGAAGTGAAGATATCAAGACCTGGTCCATAGCCATGTGAGAGAGACAATGCTCTAGCACAGGGCTGCCAGAGATCCTGATCTTCAGAAGGTCAGTGGAAACCAGAGGCTCTTGAGACTTCTCGTAATCAGGCCATGCTTAGAAACAGTCATATTCCAGCCAGGGCTGAACATCTTTCTGGAAATGGGTCTCAGCTGCAAAGGTTAGGCCTAATACTGAATTTTCTCTGTGGTTTTGATTTTGGCCCATCTCTCTTCCTCTGTCCCAAGCTGCTTTAAATTAATCCTCTGATAAAGCCCATCTTCTCTTAGGTGATTTCTCTCACCTCCTGCTGCAGGGGATCTAAATAGTAGTTAGTATATCTTGAGATCTGGGTCAAATATGCTATGTTACCCCATGCTTCCTTGTCACAGCAGGCTGAATGTTCCCGGAATGGGAGGACACAAGCATCTCCACCAGACCGCAGGGTGCCAAGTGCATCTCAGGAGGTTGGACAAATGCTTGGGCAAATCATGTTCCAGCTCAGCCTTTGTTGTTCTGTCCTTTTGGGAGGAGTTAGGTTGGATGTGATACTCAGTAAGGCCATTCGCTCCTCACAGCCATAACCACCTCCATAACACCCCCTGTGTTTTACCTAGGGTTAGGCTCTAAAAAAGTCCTTAATCTTGGACACAGGAAAGGAGTAAGAGCAATTTGCTACTAACTATGCAGTTGAAATCTCAAAGTGATGGAGGTGGAGGCTCCACACACAACCATGATGGAGGTGCATCCACCTTCCTCTTTGTGGATGAGTAAAACCCTGGGGTGGGAAAGACCTGCCCAGTACAAAGTATTGTCAGTACCTACTGGGTCTTTCCTACAGTGAATCACTTGCACTACAGCTGAATGTTTGTCTGTTCCCGTTCTTTGTTTTGTCCTGGATTTTCTTTGTGAACTGTATTTGGACTTGTTCATTAGGCTTCTAGTGTAATGTGTGTTTTTAGAGCAATAAAACGTGGCAGCTTTTTATACAAAATATCTGTCTCTGCCTCTTTCAAAGTCCTTAAGTACATAAGACTCATCTGGGAAGCTGCAGCCTGCTGTGATCCCCTTGTCACACTCCGGGTCTGCCTCTCCCATCCCACCCACCTGCAGTTCCCTTCTCTGCAAATCAAGGCAACGTCTTGCAGTTGAAGGCAAAACTGTTTTATTCTTGCAACTACACGATGAACTTTTGCCAAAATGGCTACAGCTGCTAACTCTGTTCCAGCCAAACCCTGGGGCTCTCGGGCTGCTTGGGTGGCTGCTGAGCAAAGGATGTGCATGGTCTTTTGTCCACAGCCACGTGTTCTGTTTTCTAAGACATCTTTATCTGCAGCCTGGTGCTGGTTACCCGGTCCCATACCTCAGGTTGACATATTGCAACAGGTAGTGTTGAATGACAGGAAGAGACGGTAAAGTTCCAGTTGGCAACTTCTACATCCAAAGCAAGACGGTCATTGCTGCCCATTCCTCTCCCATTGCCTTCGCAGAGAGCTCCAGCCTCCACCTCCAGGAGCACAACCGTTTTCTTTGTTGCCCTTGAGCATGTGGACTGGTGGCCTGGCACAGCTGGCAGATGGCAGCTCCTACCTCATGAACGACCTTCGGCCGGTCCTGAAGAAGGCCTCGATCTGTTCCAGGGATCTGCCTTTGGTTTCTGGAACGCAGCAGCCTGTGAATAAGATGTTCCCGGCGCAGATGACAGCGAAGAATAGGAAGGGCACCTCGAGGCCGAAGGCTTCCTGGAAAGCGGGATGGAAAGCAGACATGAGCTGGTGCAGAGAGGGTCTGAGGAGGGGCTCCCAGACATCCTCCCAGGGCAGTACCCACCACGACACGAAGGAAAAACTGGGTCAGGGTGAAGGCTGTCAGCCAGCTCACGACGACACAGAGGCCTGAAGCCACCCCACGGGCTTTCAGAGGGAGGATCTCCGACATCAGCAACCAAGTGATGGGGCCCCAGCCCATGGCATAACCTGCAGGGGAGGAGGAGTGAGATGAGGCTGTTGAGGCTTCAAAGCCCCCTGGGGAGTGCAGAAGAGCCCTGTGCAATCCTGCCCTGCTCCCACATCAATCATTATTGCCCCCCACTCATGCTCTGTCAGTCCGCAAAGTGACTTCAGATGCCATCTTTCTTGGTCTTCCAGGGACATCTGCCTGCCTTCCAACTCCAAGCCCAAATCTTCTTGCTCCGTATCACCCTGCCTCGGATGAGAAACGTCCCCCCAGGCTGGTACCTAGCCCTGTGCTGTGGGTCCTGGGCTCTCGCTCTCTGCACCTACCCATTATGAAGAACATGGTTGCCAGGAGGGGGATGAGGGTGATGTAGTTGGTTGGCTCCGCAGG
>NW_009207481.1:36167-38909 GCF_000690835.1 Fulmarus glacialis
TGGCAATGGTGCCATTTTGAGAAGCTGGCACAAAGTGGATATAGAGCCCCATAGTCAGGTTGGAGACCAACATGACACCAGCTGTGGAGAGATGCGACAGCATAGTGGGATAAATGGGTGAGTGATCCCGTCTGTGCCAAGGGCTGAGCCCCCGGGAACGTCTCTGCTCAGGAGCTGAGCTACCACCAAAGGAAAGAGACCTCCCCCACTCCCTGCCCAAGTCCTGTATGGCTGAAGTTTCCACTCCTGCACGTTTGCAGAGCTCCTGGAAATCCTTAAATAAGAGCTTCCCTTGCACAACTGTGGGAGAGAGACATACCTGATACAAAAAGAAGAATCTTCCTCCCAGCTTTATCCATCGACACAGCAGCGATCGCCACAGAGAACAGACGTACCAAGCCAACAAGGGCTGCATCGTACTCTGGTTTCTGCAACAGCAAAAGCAGCAGGGAAGCTGAAACGGGAGAGCCAGGGAAAGGGCAGGTTCCTACATGTGTTGCCTTGACTCTGGCTGATGCCATTGTCAAAGCTATCCTCCTATAATAAGAGACCAGAGAAGAAGAGCCTGAAGCTCAGAGGAGGAGAGTGGGGAGACAGCGGGGCCAGTCCTGCTCCCCATCCTCACGCAGCCTTTTGGCAATTGCTGCCGACCAGGTGCTTTAAAAAAGGCTTCAAAGTTGCGGTCTTAGAGCTGCAGGGGATTTGGAGCATCGGGCAGCCATCACTGAAGATGGAGCAGTCCAGGCACGGGCTGAACCCCAGGGCTCACCAGGATGACAGATGTTTTCTTAAATATTGACTGCAGGTACACAAGGACACAGGTGACACCGGAGAGCTGCTGCAGGAACCTCATCCCCACCGCAATCAGGATGGGCTTGTAAACGAAGGGGTCCTTGATCTCGGCACAGGAAACCCGTCGGCTCTGGAGAAGACAAAGCAAGAAAGCCGAGGTGTTACCACCTCTGGGCTCCACCGTGGCACCCAGAAGATGGCTCGGGAGTTGCCCAGAGGAGGCTGGATTTTGCAGTTTTCACATTACGTCTCCCCCGTGCTGGAGGTGAGCCTCCTCACCTGCTTCCTCACGCTGTCCTTGATCTGCTCATACTCCCGGGCGTAGTCCGTGTCCGTGCCCCGCAGCCAGCACAGCGACCTCAGGGCCTCATCATCCTTCTCCTGGGAGAGCAGGAACCGGGGCGAGTTGGGCATGAAGCAGAGCAGGACGATCATGGCGAGCACGGGCACCTGCCCTGCGACGGCCAGCCAGCGCCAGTCCAGGACCAGCCCTGCGGGAGCAGCACGGTTAGGAGGGGAGTCCTGGCCTTGCTTCCACACGGGCACCCCAACAGCAGAGATTTAATAAATCCAGAGGGGAAAAAAATAATCCCAAAAACTAGAGGGAGATTTTCCATGTTTTCCTCCTAGCAAAGAAGCATTTTCAGCTGTTGTTCAATATGGGGAAATTCCAGCGAGCTCCCCCAAATCTTAGAGGATCCAGCAAGATCCTGTAGCAACCAGGGCACACGCTGGCAGCAGCTGCACGCGCGGTTCATCGCGTGCTGCCCTTCAGCCCGGATGAAACCTCAGCAGGACCCAGGTCTGCAGGCACGGTGATGGCCACGGGTCCCTGGGGGTTATGGATTCATCCCTCTGAGCACACACACAAGCGTGGGTTACGCATGGGCAATCCTGTCCAGACCCCTTTGCACACCCGTGGTGGTGGTTGTGAGCTGGCTGCGAGGGGAAGGAATCCATCAACTTGCTGAGAAAGTTGTTTAAAATAAACTCCCCTTCCCTAAGGTCTCGCTGAGGGTTTCCTGCCCTCCGAACACCGAGATACTTGCCCAGCGCGTACAGGACGAGGGAGCCCAGCACCGCCATGATCTGAGGACAAGCGCCCAACAAGCCTCTGACCCCGGGGTGGGAGATCTCTGAGATGTAGACCTGGAGTGGGACAGCAGATGCTTAACAGAGCTGCAATATACAGCCGTCATCACTGAAACCTGTCCTCTGTCACCTCGCGGTCACCCATTGCAGCCAGGGGAAACCCAAACTGCTGGGAAACTGCCCTCTCGGGGTGGAAACCTGGCCGGTCCAGAAGCATGAGCTGGTCCTGGCCGGTGGAGAGGACAGCCTTGCAGGCACTGCCGCTTCCCTCCCTCACCCCGGCATGGGAGAAGTGCTCCAGCGGCATGCTCAGACTCCCATTGCTGGAAAGACGTGCCCCAGGGTTACTCAATTCTTGCCTTCCCCTCTGCATGCAACACGAGGTCAGCGTTTGGTAAATATGGGTGGAAATAACTGCCGGGAGGAACAGGGCAGGGATCGAGGACCTGCCTTCCCTTTTCTGCGGGCAAGAAAGTCCAGCACTGTGGGGGCAGCTCGGGCTGGCTGTGCAAGGGCTGCTAACCCAGTGCATCCTCCCCATCCCCAGTCGCCCAGCTGCAGCCCTGGAGCTCTGCTGATGCCTCCAAAAAGCAGCGGGATGCCCCAGGCTCAGCTACAGCACTGCCCCGTATCCCACCGCGCAAATCCCCGGCAAACTCCCTCCCATGGCACGGTACCGGGATGGAGGCGGACGTCACGCCGCCGGCGTAGCCCGTCAGCACGCGGCCCAGCAGCAGCATCCCGATCCCCTGGGCACCGGCCATCAGCGCGTATCCCACGGCGGAGGGCAGCGCCGAGAACATGATGCTCAGCTTGCGGCCCAGGCGGTCATTGAGGAGCATGGCGCTGAGCCCCCCC
>NW_009207482.1:0-270 GCF_000690835.1 Fulmarus glacialis
CCCACCCAGCCCTGCGCAGAAATCATTTGCCGAGCCGGTGAGTTGAAGGGGAGCCCACGAGGGACGGGGGCTTCCCTTTTCTCACCCCCTGCAGCGAGCCCGAGCTCGGCGTGGGGACCGGCTCAAGAAACACGGGAGGTAGGCAGAGATCCCCGGAGAGGAGCCGCTCACGGAGGCCGAACCCTCCAGGCTCCGAGTTGGAGCAACGACTCGCTTCTCCCCGCACGGAGAGCAGCTCCAGCAGTACTGGAGTAACTGGGATGACTGGTG
>NW_009207482.1:330-1463 GCF_000690835.1 Fulmarus glacialis
GCAAGTGGCCGGGGTGTTTGTCGCGGCCCTACGCCTCGGCACCACCACACACAGAGCACGGTAACGCGCCGGCTGCCTCCTACCGCTCACATGGAAGAGGGTTTGGTTCTCCTTGTTCTGCAGCAGCTGTGTCCAGACCTGGGTCTGCAGGAACAGGGAGTTCCCAAGCAATGCCTTCTGGGGCAGAAAGCACAGCGAGAAAGACCAGAAAAGACAGAAAATCACTCAAAAAGAGGAGAAAACCAAGCGCGGGGCGGTTCGAGAGGCATGGGTAGAGCGAGAAGCGCGGCAGGAAGCTTTAATCCTCTCTTTACTCCTCTCTCTTTACTTCTCAAGCGGCAACAAGTTTCGGGAGAGGCGACGGAGGTGCACGAGCCGGAGCGGAGATACAAGGCAAAACGGGTGCGTAAAATGGCGGCGGCACGAGCCCACCGTCGGGTTTGGGAGACCCCTGCCCATCCGCAGGCAGGCCCCTGATCTAAGAGCAGATTTGTTTCTCCACGGAAGGGAGACGGGCAGGAGCGCAAGGGCTCCGGCACGACGGCGGCATCAGCGGCGCAAAGGGAAGCCGGCATCGGTGAAATTCCCACATACCTGCTGCGCTTGGGTTTGGTTCTGAAGCGCGAGTTGGAGGAGAGCCGTGGAGAGGGCCGGGTTGGTCACCAGCGGCACGGAGGGAGCGGCGCCGAGGATTCCTGGAGGGAAAAGATGCCGGAGGAACCGCCTGCCGCAGCGAGGACAAACCCCGCCCCGGCCTCTGCTCCGCGTTCAGCCTTACCCTGTTTTCCTCCGACGGCCCCGTGGAGCAGGGGGTTGAGCAGCAGCTGGAGGGAAGCAGGATTTCCCAAGCTGTTGAGAATTTGGAGGATATTCGGCTCGGGCAGGAGCCCTTTCCCACGATTTAGCGCCTTAAAAACAAAAAACCAGCGTGTTAGAAGCAAGACAACCGGCTTCAAGGCTTCCCCCACGATGGGCCACCCTGAATTTGCCCTTACGCTCCCAAAACCAGCACGATCCCAGCTCCCAGCATGATCCCAGCTCCCAAATATCTCGTTACAGGGCAGGGAGGAAACAACCGATCCGTTCCTACAGCCAACGAAAGCCAAGGCGCAGCGGCAGGCGCACAGTTTGCC
>NW_009207482.1:1486-1952 GCF_000690835.1 Fulmarus glacialis
CGCCGTCGGCAATCCTGCCGGCGCGGCAGCCGCCCGGCAAAGCTCTCCGTGCCAAGTGGCTGCTGGATTTCGGCAACAACCGGTGTTCCCGCTCCGAATTTTGCGGCGGCGTGCAGGAACACGGGAGCAAAGGGGGGGAATTTGTGCCGTGCGACCGGAGCCCAGGAGCAGCCAGCACGCCAGAGATGCCCAGAAGCAGGAGCTACAGGCAACAGACGGCCGCTCCGTAGGGAATCCGATGGGAAATGTGCTGGCTGCTCCATGACAGCCTGCTCCAGGCTGGATACCCAACCTTGGAAATGCCGGCGGCACCTGTCACGGCGACGGCAAGCTGCGCGAGGAAGAGGGAGCGAGGAGGAGGAAGCAGCACACACACAAGCCTCACCGTCGCCTGCGCGGCTATCAGGGCAGCCAACATGCTGCGGCCGGGAGGGCCGGGAGCGCAGAAGGAGACTCGGACGTGATT
>NW_009207482.1:2000-2839 GCF_000690835.1 Fulmarus glacialis
TCCAGCACGGCGAAGCCTTTCAGCTGCCCGTCCTGACCGTAGGCCAGCTAGGAGAAGAGAGGGATGCCAAAAGGAGGGTTAGCACGACGGGAAGAGAGGGAGTGAACACCAGCGAGACCCTCACGCGCCGATACGAGGCCGTAGGACCCCGGGGTGCTGCTCTCTTCAAGCTGTCAACCTCCCCGTGAGCTCAACAAAGAGCGTAGAGGGGGGCTGAACCTCCCCAAAATCTCCCCATCGCCTTCACCTGGCAAAAAGCAGGGGCGCAGGCGGCGGAGAAGACCTGCCGCAGCTCCTCGAGGTCAGCGTAGTTGTGGGGCAGCTTGTCGACGCACAAGCACTTGGAATGGAGGAGATTTAACGTCAACTGGTTGACGTCCGTCCAGTGGACGTAGAGAGTCCGTGTGCCCAGCTGTTTCCCCAGCAGATCCGACTTGGCTCTGGCCGCCGAATCCTTTTTCATATATTCCACAAATCCGTAACCTTTGGAGTGTCCCGTTTTCTCGCTATAGACCAGGAAACAACGTTCCAGGTTGCCAAAAGGTCGGACCAGCTCCTCAAATTGTTGCTGGGTGTAGAGTTGGGGGAGATTGGCGATACACAGGAGGGCGTCCGTGGGCTGCAGCTGCACCGAGATCTCCTTCTCTCGGAGTTTGCTCAGGTGGAATTTTTTGATGGCCGATTCCGCCTGTTCCCCATTGAGCAAGGTGACAAAAGCTGCGGGAGCAAAGCAGGAAGGGTGAGGCCGCACGGCGCCCGCGTCACCCCAAAATACGAAGCCGCGGGGGGGCTCTGGCGAGGCGCAGGATTAAATCCTGGGTGATCGGGGGGGAAAATTC
>NW_009207482.1:2906-3232 GCF_000690835.1 Fulmarus glacialis
TGGGCAGGCTCCATACGGTGAAATCACACCGTCCGCGGTGAAGCCTCGGGCAAGGCGGCCCCGTCCCCAAGCTCCAGGGAGACACAGGGGACAGGGACAGCGTCCCCGGGTCCCAGCCACCCTCACCCCTCTGGCTGGAGAAGCTCTCGCAGCTTTCTCTGTCCCCGAGAACCATTTTTGGGGTGGGGGGGATGACGCTGGCGGGTGCAGGCCCCCCAGGAGGGGCTGGATTGAACACCCTCAGTTTGGAAAAGCATCTTGGAGGGTTCGGAAAATGATGTGAATCCCACGCTGCAACGTATAAAGTCTCCCAGGGGGGATTCTAA
>NW_009207482.1:3316-3682 GCF_000690835.1 Fulmarus glacialis
AGAGACCGTACGCAGGGCGCAGTCAGAGGAGGGAACAGGCGGAGAATCGACGCAGAACAAGGCGTTGACTTTCCCAACGCAACACCCGGCAGCGGAAAAGCTGCCGAACGCGGCACCGGGTGGCTGAGCCCGGCCGCGGCGATGGATTCGGCGTTGGGAGAGCGCTCGCCGTCGCCGGAGACGCCCGAAGCGCGAGCAGCTTACTCACCAGTCCCTTTGTATTTGTCCACAAAGCAGTATTTCAGCTCGTAGTCGCTCAGCAGATCGTGGACTTCCTAGATAAACAGAAGAGTTTTTAAATAAAAATAAAATAAAAAGGAGTCAGCTTCCAAGGAGAAACTCCAGCCCCCGCTCTGGCGGGTCCCC